>NW_027526295.1:177010415-177140415 GCF_048455015.1 Haemaphysalis longicornis
GGCAGCCAAATTATTTTAAATGATGTTAAATTGTGGAGCACGCTAAGCATTGCAATCGTACGTTAAAGAATCGCCGAAATTTATTTCTTGGCCTCATCAAATCTATGATACATGTGTAAAAATTGTATCTATTGACAGGCGGAGAAAGTTATCGGTGACCTCGGAATTCGAAGCGATGCGCCCGCCTATGCTAGTTCAGCGGCTGAGGCGCTGTGCTGAGAGGCCCGAGGGTATGGGCGCGGTCCCGGAAGTGGAGACTGCGATTTGATGAAGTGAAAATAAAAAAATGCCAATGTGTCGAGGTTCCGGTGCACGTCAAGGATCCCCAGATGGCCGAAATCAATCCGTATAGCTCCGCCGAGCCCACCTTACCTCCCAGGCGCAGCGGAGCGCTTGAAACCTTAAAATTCAAAACTTGAAATTTTGAGGGTTATACTATTTCTGTCAGAAATGTCTTGCCTACATTCCCTGTGAGGACGAGAATAACGGTGCAGCCGGCCTCTTAACATAAACAGCTCACTTGCCAAACGAATTTTTTCACAGCACGCTGAGAACTACGTGCCGACATATATGCTTCCTACCAATAGAACTAGACCTTTTTTCTAAAAGAAAAAATTAAACGGACATAAGGGAAAGTACGTGAGCATAAATTTTAGAAGGTTGGATATCCTGCCATCGCATTGCAAGAAAACGTCTTGCGCCACTACTCTAATTATTGCTGCCGCCTGAAACGTCGGGTACAGTTTCTTTCTCTCGAGGCCTCATAAATTAAATACTTCTTTAGCGGCCAGAAAAAAACGAGAAAAAGAACGTCTATTAGATCCTGTCTATGCGACTCATAGACAAACGGAAGTTTGAACAATTAAATTTAACGGGGAGCGCTGGTCTCATGATAGGTTGCTAGCTATAATTGCCCATTCATGCATACCGTGACACTATTTTTGTTCTCCACAGAATCACTGGGTTTGCGGTGACAGCTGGAAGCTGTACACGGTGCACTCGACATTCTGGCTTGGTTCTATGGCTGGGTACCTGGTCTGTGGACTGCTGGCGGATAGGTAAAATACTGAACTTCTGGTCTTGATTTTAAAATAACGCTTAGTGACGCGCTGAGTCAAGGTCCTTGGTGAACACATGTTATTGTAAGGGGCTACGCTTTAGGGAGTGCTAGTCTACCGTGATGGTTCTCCATATTGCGCCATCTCGCGTGCCTCACGTCATGGGCATGCTTACCTATCCTCTCGGGAAACAAGCGCCTAAACCGCATCATCACCTGAAAGATCTCACCCTCATCATTCTAGGTGCCCTAACTGACACAGCGCCCTCCCTAAAAAAATGTGCCGCCTAGCAAACGCTACATTGTCCGGGTTCGATGCACTGCACCCCTAGACACTAAGGCAGGGGCCATGCGCCGGGGGCGGTTTCATAACGAAGTGTCGTCTCTCTCTCTCTCTCTCTCTCTCTCTCTCTCTCTCTCTCTCTCTCTCTCTCTCTCTCTCTCTCTCTCTCTCTCTCTCTCTCTCTCTCTATCTCTCTCTCTCTCCTCTCTCTCTCTCTCTCTCTCTCTCTCTCTCTCTCTCTCTATCTATCTATCTATCTATCTATCTATCTATCTATCTATCTATCTATCTATCTATCTATCTATCTATCTATCTATCTATCTATCTATCTATCTATCTCTCTCACACACACACATACACACACACACTGATTATATACGTACAAGTTATTTTGGGGGGATAGTGCTTGGTCATGGTACGACCCACACCAATGCAGACACCTACAGGCAATGCCGTATAATACAACTGTCTGTATTAAAGGAGTTATAGCCTACTAGTGGACATGTTCTGATCGCGCCATGCGGATGAGGGACAACAGGTGGGCCATCCGTTTAAGGGAATGGCTGCCAATAGACCGCAAATGAAATGGTGTCGGCCAAGGACTCGACCGGGAGACGAGCTACGAAACTTTTTTGGGGAAAGGATGGACTCAGGTAGCGCTCGATAGGCAATGCTGGAGATTTTTAGGAGGAACCATTGTCCTGCAGTCAACAAAACCAAGCTGATGATGAATTTCACATTGCGTCATACGCCTTCGAGCATGCATGCACGCCACTATGCATACTGAACAAAAGTTGCAGAGTGGTGGCTCTAGTAAGGAATTGGAGCTTCGTTTCTTCTGTGATAAAGATTTCAACGCATTGATGAATCTCTGACGCTGTGGAGGAGCGGGATGTTTACAAAGCTGTGCGCTTTTGGAATCTTCCTTTTGTTCCCCTTTTTTATTATCAGCGATTTTAGTGCATTGTGTTGGTATACTCTAGTTATAACACCACGTAATCATAAACAGAGAAATGAGGGGCAAGAAGACAGAGCGATGAGGTCACGCAAGCCGAGGCAGAGCCTGACTTACACGAGCATGCGTGGAATTGTTGCATCCGGCGGCTACCATTAAAAAGGGTTTTTTGCGTATCACTAAATGTACCCATGTTATTGATCTGAAAATACCCGAAGAGTGAATGCATAATCTTTTCTAAATATCCTATGTGCACTTGGAATGTCTTCTGCCGCGGCATGCGGGTCGCTCTGCTTCAGAAAACAACTGAACAAAGCTGCTTACTCCACCACGAAATCTCACAGTACAGGATAAATTCTTGAACTGTCACCCGGAACATCACAAATTGTGAACGTAGAGGTGATAAGTCGGGGCAGCACCTAAACATCTACGTGGAACTTGTGACCGAATTTGTCCGTGAGTAGAATAGGGGGTCTCCACTAACTCTAGTCCCCTTGTCACGCAACCTTAACCATGTGGGTACCACAGTGACGTAAAAGGCGTCTGAATAGAACGTCTTTTTTAAAAACATCTGCTTTTTCTTCGACAAGATCTTGCTCGACCAACTAGATGACTGTGCCACTCCGCTAAACAGGCCGGTGGCTTCAGTTCGTACCTGTATGTAAAGGAAGCCCCTAAATATGCGCATTATTAAAACAAAAAAAAATATGCATGAGGTTTTCCAGGCTTGAGAAGCGTTGGATGGTCCTGTCTAAGGCCATTTCATGCTGCAAAAGATGTGTGTGTTCACTCGTAGTCTGTGCTAATTTATGCTCTTACACTCTGTGATACAGGTTTTATTAAAGCTGCCGTTTTGCTGCTGTTGGGATAGTTGGTACTGAAACGTGCTGTTGGGCTAGTTGGTACTAGTTGGTACAGCCCGACAGCATGTTTTATTGAAGTACTTTTCTAATACCCTGAATGCTTTTGTTCCTGGGTCTTCTTCTCGTCCTCAACCATCTGTCGTCGTAAGCCACATCACCAGGCGGACTGCCGCGCCAGAATCATGTGTTTTTCATTAAGAAAGTTTTGGTAACGCCTGTCTCGTCTCCACGATCGTGTTTTTTTGCGCTGTCTCCCATTCCGTATACACCAACTAGCCCAACACAGCGATTTATCAACTTGGCAAGTAATACTCTCAAGTGTGGTGTATGGTCTGTCACAGTACTTTGTTCCCCAAATGTCGTCTTTTTCGCAGAGTGGATACCCGCATTCGTGGACCAATGTTCCATTCCTTTGTTTTAGTGCAGAATTGGACGAAAAAAGACCGCCATGATACTGACGGCAATCGGTACGACTGCCAATCTGGCTGGGGCCTACTTCAGCGGCTTCTTGGGGTTCAGCATACTTCGATTCGTCGCAGGGATGGGTGCACTCACCATCAACAGCGTCGTATTTGTACTGGGTGAGTCGCTTAAATAGGCAGGCGTCACCGCGGAATTGTCCGCTTCTCTTATTGTACATAATTTCTCGTGGATAGTAACCAGGGGCTGTGGGAAGTTGTGCCCAAGTGTTCATCTGCGGTTCTCGTGCTGCATTGTTTTTTGGGGTGAGGAAAAACACTTGCGCCTTCTAACTGCCTTCCGTGATAGCGATCTTTTAGACGAAGTATATATCGGCAACATCTTTTTAATCATTTACGGCCGGTGGAACGGTTATTATATTTCAACGTTACCTCACAGGTATCGTCGGGTAGATCTAAGGCAAAATACAAGTACTTGAACAAAAATTTCAGCGTGGTTATAATAAAACATTTACACCATCTTCCCGCGAGGGGAACCATGGGGTAGATGCGACGCATCGGGGGTTTCCGTTGCGTTTCCGTTACGTTAGCGTGTCCGTTAATGTTGTGTGTCCATATTTTACGCAGCATGTTCACCCCCGATGCGTCGCATCTACCCCATGGTTCCCCTCGCGGGAAGATGGTGTAAACTTTTATCGGGGTGGCCGGTGCTTGTTACAGTTGCGCCAACCATCGCAATAGCAGGCCTGTTAGTCTCCATTCAAGTCATCGGTGGTCATCGGAGGATGTCATCGGTGGAGCGGCGGCGGAACGACTGAGCGGAGCGGTGCAGTTACCGCGTTTATATGCAGCGGAATGAGAGAGAGCAGCGCATAGCAGCGCATGCGCATGTGTTAACCGAGCGCAAGCTGCGCGCTAACCCGCACCCACGCACAGCTGGCACGGCGATGGAGCGAGCGCCGGCGAGCGCTAACACGCAGATGGCGCTGCGGTGAGAGCGGCGCTAGCGCGCAGCTGGCGCGGCGAGGAAAATGGGCGAGGGATGCGCACTACGCCTGATGACGCCGGAGGGACAAGGCGAGTGAAAGAGATGCGTCGCATCTAAAAAATTATGTTCGATTTTTACGAGCGCCTCAGCGAAAGGTGTATAGGAGCTGAAGAGAAAAAGATCAAACAAAAAAAAGGCGGGTGAACTCTTCTCAATTAAAAAAACCTCTGCCTGTCGGAGCTGCCGAATAACAAATAAAAAATCCAAGTCAGAAAACAATATTTAAGAGAGGCGAGACAAGAGCAGAACAGAAATAGAAGTTAGATAGAAGGGCTGAGCTTCGCAATGTCGTGAGCGGCGACCCGATAAACACAACACATACAGAAAAAAGTTGCCGTCTGGGTAAAAAACGGAATAGAAATAGAGGCCAGATAAAGGCGCGTGAAAAGCAGAAGATACAAAAAATATTCGGCCTCCCGCTGTCACGAGCGGTGCCACATACAACAAAAACATTACATTAAGAAACTCGGTTCGACCGGCGGGAATAACAGAACAGATCCAGTGAACTCCGTCCATTCACATACAAAGAGGCGCGACGAACATTATTCAGCTATTAATGCTACGCACAGCACGAGAACTTCCCAAAATGACATAAAAATTCGGCACAAGCTTCTTTAAACTTAGAATGTATTCATTAGAGGCTATGTAAAAATGTGTCTACGTATTTATGTATGAACGCTTTTTGTTAAAGCCAGACATGAACGGGCAGTGAAATTCATTGAATTTTGAACAGAATTACCTGGAATGCCATGATGAAGCTTCGATTTTTCTAACACTGTAATGAACGAGAAAGAGCAGGAAAGCGAATGGAAAGACATAAAGGTTAAAGAGTTGCGGAACCAAGTTTTGCTAGTCTGTACTGGGGGAGTTTCACTAAAAGGATTCAACTTGAACTCAGGACGACCCAGAGAGCGATGTCACGGAAGATCATAGGTGTCGCGTTAAGGGACAAGAAGAGAGCGGATCGTGTTAGGGAACAAACGTGTGTTAAGGACATATTAGTACGAAACAAGAAGAATAAATTGGTGTGGGCAGTTCATTTAATGCGAAGACAAGATAACTATTGGTCATTAAAAGCAACAGGGTGGATCCCTAGAGAAGGCAAGCCTGGCAGGGGCCGGAAGAAAGTTACGGGGCAGATGAGATCAGGAAGTTTGCAGCGATAAATCAGTCGCAGTTAGCACAGAACCGGGATAATTGGAGATATATGGGAGAGGCCTTTCCCCTGCTGTAGGCGTAGACAGGCTGATGATGATGATGATGACTGGGGGAGTAGCGGAGATGAGATCATAAAATCAGACCTGTGAAAACGAGAGACAGGATGGGGAAAGCCCTCATGCAGTTCCCTCCTCTGGTACTATATAATACGTTCATGCAAACCTGTATCACTTCAGGAAACGCAGAAGAGGTTTGATCCACTTATGTGAAATTGGTGGTATGGATGGATGTCCTAAGAATGTCTCTACCTTTAGCGGCGGATCGTATAAGTGACAGAGTTCAGTGGCAGACACGCTTCTTTCCGTCGAATACTGGGGCCAAGGACAAAGTGCATCGCCTCTTCATCCCCAGAGGCGTCTAAGCGGGCGAGTCTGGCCACCCGCATGAGGAAGGACTACGTTTTTGCAAAGAGTACTTCCAATCAGTTCATACAAAACAAAGTCTACAGAAAACTATAGAACCCGCACAGATGACGGCTTTGTGATAGAGCATTTCACCTAAATAGGCAGAGAGTCACAAAGTCGGGTGAATTACATTGGCTCATGGTATTCACTCGTGCAAAAGTTCGAAGAGTAGTGGCGGCATCAGTCCTCGACAGTGGAAGCAAGATGCCGTGTTCAGTGTAGTGACCTGTCCGGTTACTTTCCACACCCAAACATTGCCGATGATTTGAGGCTACGGAAAAGTGCGAATGGTGATGCTGAAAGATGGCTCCCCTTTACTGGGAGTTCGGGCATGACGGAATTACGTATAAGTTAATTCAGAGCGTTCTTTCCGTGGGCGGAGAGAACATGCCGTAGTCCGGTTAAAAATGAGATACGTCTGTCTGTCTGTCTGTCTGTCTGTCTGTCTGTCTGTCTGTCTGTCTGTCTGTCTGTCTGTCTGTCTGTCGGTCTGTCTCTGTGACTGTCTGTCTGTCTGTCACGCACGCACGCACGTAGGCAGACACACAAACATACCCGGCTGACGGATTTACCGACCAACAAATTCCAACCGATGTAACCGATCCGTATCGGTAGCTCAGGTCACGCCGGATACCACGCTACTGCCACGAAGGTTTGCGGGGCGTTCTGAATTCCTTTGCCAGTACGCCTATCGAGGCGGTGCGGTCGTGGTATTTTCGAACGCCACAAATGCATCGGAGGGGGTGGCTGCTGTGGGTGCGACTAATGCAAAACTCTTTCGTGTCGCAGTGGTCGAGCAGACGGTGTCCGGGAAGCGGACGCTGATGGCGTTCCTGTGGGGTGGCATGTGGTGCCTCGTGGGGACTGCTCTGCCCTGGTACTGCTACCTTACCCAGAGCTGGCGGTCGGTGCTCTACGCCGCCTTCGTTGCCGACCTCGCCATGCTTCTCTGCCTTGTGTACGTTAGAAAGCGACACCTCCGTGAGGCTGCCAAATTAGGCGACTTGATTTGCCTTTATGCGTTAAAGTTGATTGATTTATTGTGGGGTTTACCTAACGCGCCGACGCAACGCAGGCGATGAGGCGCGCCGTAGTGGAGGGCTCCGGATTAATTTTGACCACCTGGGGATCTTTATCGTGCGCCGAAATCTCGTACACACCGGCGTTTTTGCTTTTCGCCTCCATCAGAAAAGCGGCCGCCGCAGCCGGGAATCGAACCCGCGACCTCGTGCTCAGCAGCGCAACGCCTTAGCCACTGAACCACCGCGGCGGGTTTTATGCGTTAAAGTAAGCATCGCGTAAGGAAGTGGCAACCTTTAAAGGATGGCTTCTCCGGATTTGTAGGTGTGCTATCGAATATTTCCGCTTGAATTTCGCTGTTAAATTTCCTTTGCTGGCATTGTGGCTCCTGCCAGACGCGTGACTTGTACCTGGCCCAAGCTTTTCCTAAAATGAACGCAGATCAGTGACGACAAGAACCATAGGAACGTGGATTCCTCTACAGGTTTTTCTTCTTGTGTGCCTGAACGCACAGGTGTGAAGCTGCGGGCCCGATATCCCAGCGGCTTCCTCAAACATGTAGCGTCCACCTCTCGCTACCATGTCATGTCCCCTGCAGCTACTGCTGTCGGAGCTTCTCCCAAATATTTAGGGACGTTTGGGGTGCAAATCATCCTGCAGCTGCCATCAATGACGCACCTCATATCCCACGTGCACTACTTCGACGTTTAAAAACAACAAACTGGACTTGCGCGCCTCCTTGAATGGGAAATGGGAGAGTGGTTATTGACCAGCAAGAACCTCAGAAGTGACGCGCCAGCACTTTACAACATTCAGGTATGACTTCTCCTATTGTTCGAACTGGGCTCTCTCGGAGCTTACTTCACTTATAAGCATTACACACACAGTTAACTAAGGCTCCCATGTTTTATGCTGTAAGAGATAAAAATAAAAAGGAATCAAAGGAAAACTGTGAAAAAAAGCGAGAGTATCAAACATCTTGAAGGGCAGCGTAGAAGACGATACGACGACGCCGTACTCCCCTTAGTACAGCGTCGTCCTGTCGTCTTCTTTCTCTCATGTTGCATCTACCATGCTATCCTTCAAGATTTTAAATTAATACCAACTTGCCTTTTTAGGAAATAAACACAATGATATCCTCGCACACATCTTTCCCGGCCAGCTTTGCCACAGTTGCCTGATAAGCGTTCATTGTGCGCGAGAAGCGAATTGGAGAATAACACCGCCCTGCTATGTCACTAAACTGCATTGAGAGCAAGCGCACCTCTGACAGTTTTACTTCGGTGGGCCTGAATAATAGAGCCTGTTGTCTTTTGTCTCTGTTTAAGACCATGCTTTAATAACACCGAACCTTCTATACATGCAGCATACCAAGGCTTGATTGGGTTTTTTAGAATACTTAACGGGAACACTGTAGACAAAAGTAATGGTCTCCTAAACAACTCCCGGTGGCTGATCCGACACTGCAGCTCACGAGCCCAACAGGACGACCCAACGGACAATGACATCGCGCCAAGCGACCGACGCTAGGCAACGCAATGAACAACGAAGCGTGCCCCTCCAAAGCATCGAGAAGTTTCGAATGGGTTGCCAAGGGAAGTGCAATCGCTTAGCTTAAGAGTTGTGCTTAAGCTATTTACGCGTACATAGTTTTAAAGCGAAACGTTTACCTCTACTACCCAAAGGGTTCTGTCCCACCTGTGGTGTGTACAGAAAAACTCCCGCGAACAAATAAAAGAAGTTACTGGCACCGCCAGGAATCGACCCTGTAACGGATTGAGAAACTGATGTCTTACCGATTGATCGAGCCCACGCGGAGACGGAGAAGACAGACAGTGCACACACCTATCACGTCTGCGGGTTTACCTCCTGGGCTCTCGGCGAGTGAGACGTGATAGAGCCACTCGACTTCTCCTGCCCACATAAAGTGATGTGGTCGTGTGCGTGCCTTACGCATGCGCTAGGAGTTATGAAAGTTAAAGGAAGGTCACACCAACACATGGCACGTCACTTCTCCTTCGTCTCTTCCGCCGATCTCCTCGTTTCCGTCGGTGGCGGCAGAGACGGAGCAGAAGTGAGATTGTCTGACACTTGGTTTGAGCTTCCTTTAGTTTTGTAAAAAACGAGTTTTCACTCATTTTCCTCCCCCAAACAACTCAACCAACCACAGTTTATGAATCATGCATTGATTTAAACTTAGCAAAGAATATCGCGTTGAAGTAATAAAAGGTGTGGTTAAGTGCATTTCACTTGACTCTGGTTTCACTCTTTGCAGAGCCACGTGTGGGAATTAAAGTGACGTCGCATGGGTAATCCTTGTGTGTGTCGTTTACAGTTTCGCTTTCCAACCCCTTTCACAGGGTGGACTGGCGCGCATTTTTTTAGTCAGAGGTTCACGTTCCGTGGGAGGCAAACGGGACAAATCAATGCAGGGGCTATGTGTACGAAATGCTGCGCAAGGCGGTATTTTTTTAACCATTTCGATGCATCAAAGGGAACGGCCGAAGAGTGGGCACATTCATACTACTCTATTAGGCCGTAAATCATAACTATTTAAGCACGCCCGGTAATTACGTGGTGGAAGACAGTTTCCCCAGAACGCGATTGCCTTGAAGAAGATAACAAGCGTTCGTATATTCTGGTAAAAATTTATTAATAATGGCGGACCAAATTACCCGAAATTTATGGTTGAACTCTCAAAGAAATATTACTCATTAAGAATAATCTGCCCCAGGAAGTTTCACGTGTGCTTGTTTATAAGCTCTTCCTTCCTCATTTCTGCAGGTGGATTCCGGAGTCGTCCAGTTGGCTTTTGTCGGTGGGCCGTGCCGCCGAAGCGGGAAAATCACTCGAGCGCCTTGCTTCCCGGAACGGGAAACGTGTTACTCGAGAGGAATTCATGGAGCTTATGCTTGTAAGTGCCCGCATATGTAACGAAGGCCCATGCTAATTCTTTGTGATGGGATGCATAGTGAGTGCATCTGTCTAGACATCTATTTATCCAGTGTATGCTCGTGATTGATTCGCATTCTTCTTCGTTGCAATAAATATATGCATACATAAATATATTAATATATATATATATATATATATATATACATATATATATATATATATATACAGAAAGAAATGCCGGCAGTCTACAACACCAAAGAAGGCATAGGGGAATGGTTAGACTATTTTTTACCGTTAGTGACACTACATTATTATTATTATTATTTATTAATTATGTGAGAAAGAAAGAGAAACACGCGCCCAGAGTGGGGACCGAACCCACGCCTTTCGATTAGATCTCGAATGCCTTACCAATTCGGCTATCTGGGCGACTGTGTTCTCCTTCACTTTCTGGGGTATTTATATTTACTACAACTGTATCAAATGCTTGAGGGTGGTAGCCAGCGCCACTCAGACTACACGGGGAGAAGGGGACCTTCTTTTCAACCCCCGGGGCGTGACGCGAACGTCTACAGCCGGTCATAAGCGGGTAACTGGCGGGAGAACCTCTTATGCTACCTTGGCATCAAGGCTGCCAGAACCGAGGCCCTCGCTAAGCTTTCGCACGATAATAGGGTATGGAAATGAGGGGCTCGTTAGGAAATACAGAAAGAAATGCCGGCAGTCTACAACACCAAAGAAGGCATAGGGGAATGGTTAGACTATTTTTTACCGTTAGTGACGCTACATTATTATTATTATTATTGATTAATTATGTGAGAAAAAAGAAAAACACGCGCCCAGAGTGGGGACCGAACCCACGCCTTTCGAGTAGATCTCGAATGCCTTACCAATTCGGCTATCTGGGCGACTGTGTTCTTCTTCACTTTCTGGGGTATTTATATTTACTACAACTGTATCAAATGCTTGAGGGTGGTAGCCAGCGCCACTCAGACTATACGGGGAGAAGGGGACCTTCTTTTGAACCCCCGGGGCCTGACTCGGTTCTGGCAGCCTTGATGCCAAGGTAGCATAAGAGGTTCTCCCTCCAGTTACCCGCTTATGACCTGCTGTAGACGTTCGCGTCACGCCCCGGGGGTTGAAAAGAAGGTCCCCTTCTCCCCGTGTAGTCTGAGTGGCGCTGGCTACCACCCTCAAGCATTAGATACAGTTGTAGTAAATATAAATACCCCAGAAAGTGAAGGAGAACACAGTCGCCCAGATAGCCGAATTGGTAAGGCATTCGAGATCTAATCGAAAGGCGTGGGTTCGGTCCCCACTCTGGGCGCGTGTTTTTCTTTCTTTCTCACATAATTAATAAATAATAATAATAATAATGTAGCGTCACTAACGGTAAAAAATAGTCCAACCATTCCCCTATGCCTTCTTTGGTGTTGTAGACTGCCGGCATTTCTTTCTGTATTTCCTAACGAGCCCCTCATTTCCAAACCCTATATATATATATATATGTATATATAAGGTAAGTAGAGGCAGAGACACACGAGAAAAACATTAACAAAATAATAAACGTTTATTGACGTTTCAGGAGGAGGACTTCCATCTTTTATATTTTTTTACTTTCTCGTGTGTCCCTGTCTTTACTTACCTACTTTCTCGCACTCTGTGTGAGGTTTTATGCTTCCAGACTATATATATATATATATATTTATATAGGTTCGGTCCCCACTCTGGGCGCGTGTTTTTCTTTCTTTCTCACGTAATTAATAATAGAAAAATAATGTAACGTCACTAACGGTAAAAAATAGCCTAACCGTTCCCCTATGCCTTCTTTGGCGTTGTAGACTGCCGGCATTTATTTCTGTATATATATATATATATATATATATATATATATATATATATATATATATATATATATATATATATATATGCAAGGTAAGTAGAGACACATCCACACGAGAAAAACCTTATAAAATAAAATTCAAGTTTACTGACGTTTCAAGAAGAGGACTTCCTTTCTTCAGAGTCCTGGAAGTTTCAGGAAGTCCTCTTCCTGAAACGTCAGTAAACTTTTATTTTTATTTTATAATGTTTTTCTCGTGTGGCTATAGTCTGGAAACAAAAACTTCCACAGAGCGCGAAAAAATAAGGTAAGTGAGCGCGAAAAAATAAGGTAAGTAGAGACAGAGCCACCCGAGAAAAACATTATAAAATAAAAATAAAAGTTTACTGTCGTGGCAGGAAGAGGACTTCCTTTCTTCAGAGTCCTGGAAGTTTCAGGAAAACGTCAGTAAACTTTTATTTTATATGTTATGATGTTTTTCTCGCCTGGCTCTGTCTCTACTTACCTTATTTTTTCGCGCTCTGTGTGAGTTTTTGTTTCCAGACTATATATATATATATATATATATATATATATATATATATTCAACCCTAGGCGAGAATCGATTTTCCCACGTACGGAACACGGCTGACATTTTCTCGACTTTCGTTTCATTATCGATTTATCAAGAAAACACTGCAACTTCACCATAACTCCACCATATCAAAAGATTTTTGAAGCGCCTGATTTGCAATGTGTTATAGCGCCGAATGAGGTAATACTCTCTTTTTGTCAGACAGGTATAAAGAATGTAATCCTAGAAACATCCACCGTGATCCGGAAGCGGGAATCGAACCCACAACCTCCGCCCTACAGGCGCGTTGCTCTACCATTTCAACTATTCCGAATTTTTTTTCTTTATTGATTAAGCGATTTCGGCGGTGACTCTCTTTAGACTTCAGCGGGGCCTTAGATCTGGAGATGTTCAGAGACCGGCCAACTAACGTTACCCCCCGACCTCAGCTGTGGGCGTGGAACGTCTTGTTTTTCGAGCGGACGCCCCTAAGCACATTGTCGGTTGCCAGGGCATATATCCACACGTGTGTGCATATAATTACAACGAGATTGTGACATGGCACATAGCTGTGCTCGTGTTAATATTACCAACACCAATTAAATTCATCCTGCCATTAACCCACCATGTATCGTGTCTCTTGGTCTGCCACCGCAATCGACATTACATGTTTGGTGGAGTCTGCGGCGTGCTGCTCATCCTGGCTCCAGTTTGGCCTTGTCGGGAAGCCCCGAGCCCGCCGAGACGCCAACTCTATTTTGTCCTCTGCCCCGTGTCCCCAGCCCATGAGCTGCCACTCCGGACCAGCCAAGACGAATCGTCATGAGAGAAGCCGAAAGTGCTGTGTGCCCCGCCCACTCCTCCCACATGGATCCTTGATACTTCACACTTCGTTGTGACCTTTAAGGTGTCTCTGCTGCAGAAGACATTATCACCAAGGCGATGGTTGCCCTTCATGACGGCGAGGAGTTCTGCAATGTAATTTACGGACATTGCTATGGTCATCCTTACCGCACTCTTTGTCTTACCGCGGTCGCAAACGGGGGGTGCATATATTCCAAGACAATTATGGTGTTGACAGGGGCCACGCCTCTTCATGCTTCCAGTCCCCGAAGAAGACGATGCACATGATGGCCTATAACTGTTTTCATCCGAAGCTTCTTGACAGCAACTAAATTCATCACGTCAGTTACCTACCATTCTCCGTCCTACAGGTCCATATCTCTCTCTCTCCCTCTCTCTTTCTCTATCTATCTATCTATCTATCTATCTATCTATCTATCTATCTATCTATCTATCTATCTATCTATCTATCTATCTATCTATCTATCTATCTATCTATCTATCCATCCACCCATCCATCCATCCATCCATCCATCCATCCATCCATCCATCCATCCATCCATCCATCCATCCATCTATCTATCTATCTATCTATCTATCTATCTATCTATCTATCTATCTATCTATCTATCTATCTATCTATCTATCTATCTATCTAACCTTCTCGCTCTCTCTTTCTATGTACATACACTAGCGGTAGTACCCAGCGATGCCCGGGTCGGCCACTATACTAATGTCACTAACGGGAATAACACCTCTTCAGTTATTTCTTGTCGTAATTAGGCAGTTCACCGTGAAGTTGTCCGCAATTACAAACTACCGCGTGCTATCAGTAGATGAGCTCCTGCCGGAAGTATGTGGTAATGAGAAAAACGTGGAACTGGTGCTTTACTGGAAGTCTACCGAAAGAAATTGTACCAAGATGGTGCGCTCAAACGACTACTTACCCATGGGAAGTGTTATCTCAGTATATGAAGGGTACTTATCACAGTTTTATGATAAAGAACGTGGGCTGGTACGGGGAGGCGCGTGGTTGCAGAAACTCCTAACAGATGGCGAGAGCTATGCGAACGCAAGAAAGTTGATCTGAATTCCACGTCCAGAGAGCTGTAAGTTAAAAAAGCGAGCTCGCGTTTTTATACGCGTGTTAGGACCAAATCCTGAAATTGGGTTTTGAGCCACAGTATGAGCACCATTTCCAAGCAAAAGCGATTTGAATATACCAGCAGGCTGTTTAGTTTGATAGTTTAGCGTGAGTAATTTGTGCAGGCGCGTAATTTTCTCAAAATCATGATTGTCCCCAGTGTGTGGGTGTTACGGAAAAATCTTTCTTAAATACCTGTACAAGTAACCTACGTCAACGAAAACCAGTTCAATATCTGAACCAGCCTGCTACAAAAAAAGAGATGAAAAACTATTTCAGTGCTCTCGACTCTCTCCCGGGTGTAATTTAGAAAAAAAAAAATCAGATATTTTCAGCTCTTACACTATGATCAGAATGGGCTCATGAAATTTGAAACCGTTTGAATGAGAAGTTTGGCTAGGCGTTGATATCACCTTTAGGCCTTTTCGGCTCGCCAGGGCTGTCATTAAAAAAAATTCTTGTCGATTTTTTACCGGCTTCGCAGGATAAAATCCTTAAAATTGGTTTTGTGCGTTTGTATTAGTAACATTTGTTAGCAAAAACCAGTTGGAGAAATCAATAAGTGAAACATTGATTCGATAATCCTTCAGAACACCCACTCTGTTCCGAAATGCAGAATCTTCCTAGTAGTGTTGGATAGGGAAAACCGCGAAATTACTTGTTACATATTCATAAGGGCTACAAATATAAGAAAAAAGCACGTGGATACGTGAACCGGTGAGCGATGTATTGACGTATTTACGAAAACACAATTTCCCTTTTTCTTTGCTTAGAACTACTATTTCGGTAAATCCCTATATATGTCATGACAAGAATGTACTCCCGAAAATTCAAGCCTCAATGCGTAGAAATTTTAAATTTTGGTTGGCCGTTAATGAATCAGTCAGTCAGTCAGTCAGTCAGTCAGTCAGTCAGTCAGTCAGTCAGTCAGTCAGTCAGTCTGTCAGTCAGTCAGTCGGGTGCTTCTAAGAGAGAGACAGAAGAGGGGTTAAAGCGCTGGACACATCTACGACGGGTGCACGCGATTCGCATGCGACTGATCGTTACAATTGATTGTTTTGGCGTCGTTCGCTGGTCGGAGGACGCTCACGACGTGCGACTGGCAAGCCAGATGCAGTCGTGCCATCGTTGCGATCGTCGTGAGGCCACCGCCAATGAGAGGCCGCTGAGCCCGCAAGCGGCCTGCATTGCTCGGGTCGGCTCGGGTGATGGGAACTTTAGGCTTAGCATCCTGGCGGATATTTGATCGCCGCTATCTGTGCACCTGCGAATGACAACCCGAAACACAACTTTTCACCACACTATCATCCCCTTTCTAGAATGTCGAACTTTATTTCAGCTATAACTGCCGTTTGAGCGATCGGTGACCAAGACATCTGCGTAGCCTGTTTCGATGCTTCCGCGCAGGTATAGCCATCTCTCGGCCGCTCGCCGCACCGTGCGCCACGGCATCCACGGCCGTTCAGCGTAGGCTTGCATCGCGGCAGATATCTGATCGCCGCTTTTGAAATAAGCCCTGACAACAATCCCTAGCACAATTTTTCACCACACTAACACCAACTTTCTCGCATATGAAACTTCTTTTTAGCGATCAGATTGATTCCGAAGAGCCGCGACAAGCGGTTGCTACCGTGGTCGGCGCCGGTTCGAGCCGCTGAGTGTGCCCAGCTGGCAGGCGCGGCCGGCGTGTGCGCGGACTGTTTCCGAAGGCAGAAAACGTTTCATGATTGCCTGCTTTATTTATGTCTTGCGAACGACGCGCGGAATCTACAAATTCAGCTCAGCGATCGTCGTAGTTGACCATGGAGCAAAAACAGTGGGCGGAGCGACGCCAACGACGCATCGCACGCGCGCATCGGGCCATGTGTCTCAAATTCACGCTTACGACTAGTCGTGGCGACAGTCGTAACGATCAGTCGCATGCGATTCGCATGCACCAATCGTACATGTGTCTAGCGCTTATTGCAGTCATGGTGCCACAGGAGCCATACGAGGGATCGGTAAGGCCGTGTAATGCGAAGGTTGCAGATTAGAATTCCACCTGGGAGCATGTTGTTGACAGCGCAGCTGTTTAGGCTTGAGCTCTCTCCGTGCGGATAGTTATCAGAAAACTGTGCTGGGAAGAAAAAAAAAACGCTTCGCTTTGTCGGAAGCGAACCTGGTCCCCCGCGTATGAAACCGGCGACTATCCTATTGCCCTACTTAAGCATCCGGGGCGCACAGCATTTCCTTTCGGTTCGTAGCACGGGCGTTGGAATTGGACTTTGGCTGAGTTGGAGTACACTTCGGCTTCAGACTTTGGATTTTGGACTTTAGGAAGGTGAATTGTGGTCTTCGCTCTTTAACCACCTTTCGCTTAATTAAGGAACGAGCAGATCTAGAAGACCTAAGAAAAGCCAGCTGAAATCTAGTGAAGACCACCAGTTACGCTGTTTCCTCGGTCTTCACATCTCAATTGTGAAGGAGGCTGAATTTTCTCCACTTGTTCTTTTTCAAACGTTCCAGTATTCATATTTCCGGGTTAAAACACATGCCTCAAACAGGGGATTGCATGGCTCTTGCGGTAGCCATGCGACAAGATATATTATACGGAGACAAAAAGCGCGTGCGCGCGCGCGCGAGAGAGAGAGAGAGAGAGAGAGAGAGAGAGAGAGATGAAAGTGTTGGGAGTGGGGACTTTTTTACACAGGCATCGTTAGACGAAATTTGTCGTATTCAGTCAGCATCTCGCTTAAAATGAAGACTACGGTATCATATATACAGTGAATGAATATTTTTGAAGTTATTGGTGGCTACACTTCTGTCATTTATGTAAAGTTGGCAAGTATGCATTCGCAACGTTTGCCAAGTGATGCAAAAATTCCCTCGCACTTCCCCGAGGGGGACAGTGTGTAAGTGCGAATGCACGGTTGTTGATTGCGCGATTACGGTGGATATCGTGATCTTGGAGTGGAGAGGAGGCGCCCAACACCGGCAGTCACTGAGCGGAGAGAGGAGGAGGAGAGTAGCGCCCGCCGTTACGGCGGGGGCTACACGAGCGCCCTCACGCGTCGGAATGCGGAGCGCCCGCTACGCGAGCGAGAGCTCTCCCGCCCGAAGTGGAGAGGAGGCGCCAAACACCCGCAGTCACTGAGCGGAGAGAGGAGGAGGAGAGTAGCGCGCGCCCATCTCCCCCCGTTGCTAGGGAAGACGAGGAGGAAGACGAGGAGCGCGCGCACCCGCAGCTGTTGCTATGCGGACAACGGCGGCGGACGATTCAGGCTCGCTTAAGAAGTGCATTCGTACTTAATATATCACCACTAATATTAAATTGTGCATGCGATTAATGACGTGCTTTTCTGTTTCAGAGCGCGGACAAGCAGGTGTCTCGTAAAGTGCCGGGAATGTGGGAGAGCACCAAAGCCATGATGAAGCGACCCCGGCTTCGGCGGATGACACTTCTGATCTACGCTGCCTGGTACAGAGGCTGGCAAGCCAGCTTCTTGCTTACTCTCTAAGCCATTTATGAAGTGGTGTTGTGTTCATCGCAGCGCTAATCGCTCAATTCCTTATTTTGACGACAATGTCTTGTTTTAGCGAGACGCGACAAGTGCTTATGCGAGGTTTATAAGCACGGATTGGCTGTATTGTCGATGGCATGACCGAACAATACCGTCCGGTGCGATCCCAAATTTGCTGAAAGCTACAGAAGAAATGGAGGAAAAGGGCACGAACATTTTTTTTTTTCTGGTACCAGCGTTTGTGCACGGCAGTTCAACACGAGGAATTTTCGGTAGTAATCCCTATGTGGAAAGAATAGGCAAAGGCGCAAAATTTAGGAAAGCTGTCTAACCGTCTCTGACTGCCTGAGATCACCGAAGTGATCTTATAAGCTTGGGACACGCGTTCTTTCTAGAAAGAATACGAGTTACACGTCGCAAAGGAACGCGTATGGTAACTGCGCACTACACTCTGCCTCCTATTAGGTTCATCATATGCCTCTGCTACAACGGCTGCACACTGGAACTTGGTCGACTGGGGCTCGACGTGTACTTGAGCTTCTCGATCGCCGTTGCTTTCGAGATGCCGGTCTACATCCTCTGCAACGTGTCCCTTGACCGCGTCGGACGGCGCTGGCCTAACTCGGCTTTCCTGCTCATCGCTGGATTCAGCTGCATCCTTATGGGCGTCGCTCGTACAGGTGGGAATCGCCATATTGAGCAAATCTCAGCTGTATAGTTCTTTCACTTATTCGGCACAGGTTTCCGAAACGTCAAGGCTTCGTAGGCAAATTGACGAAGTGTCATGTCTGTGGTAAACACGTTGATATGGGCGAGTTCGCGGTTGTTGTTATGTGTTGAAGGCGTATATAACATGTAAATTATTTGCTGGGAGCAGGGTGCGCCGTTAGTGACCCCGACTATAACTGGCCTCGCGTGCTCATGTAGCCCTCTGTATGGGCAGAAATGGTGTGACAGCGCAGGCGCACAGCGACAACTAACCAGAAACGTCTAACCCCTTCGTCATTACTGTCCATTTGTATCCCCTTGGCTGCCCACCACGATGCGCATAGATTCTAAAGGGTGGCTTCGGATGACTGCTGCTCCCGGTGCGTACCCTTCAGCGTCGTAATGTATGCGGCGTTGTAAAATTGAGCATTGAACTCATCCGGACGAGGACTGCAGTACGGGATTGTAAACTTATAGATGGGGTAAACCACGTGGGTGTGTGACATAACTGTAGTAAAAAAATGGAAGTCCGCAATTGAGCATCGCTCATGCTAGTTCACAGGAGACGAAACCTTCAAAAATGTGCAATATACACGCACCCCACCTTTTGCATGGTTAGAATTGATAGACTAAGTTAGGTTTTATGTGGGTAGAGAGAATACGTTTTATGGAGGAAGCGAGGTTAGCCGAGCCCCTTCGCTTAGCTTGCCACACAATATGAGGAAACACAACAGCAACAAAAGCAAATGCAGCAACAACAGCAGTAACAAGAAGAACAAGAAGAAGAAGAAGAAGAGGAAGAAGAAGATTTCCATAAAACGAAAGTTACAATTTACTAATTATTCAGAGGAGGGTCGCAAAGTCCCGTGGCGGTCACAGGACCCTCGATAAGCAACTGCAATTCATCCGCTCACAAAGCAAACACCAAAAAAATTTTACGCAATGTCAATAGAAAATACGTTATCGCAACCCTCCTCTTGTAATACGTTATCGCAACCCTCCGCTTTTCGACACCAAATTTCCTCGGCGCGGCCCAGTCTGCATATGTGCTTTTAAAGCGAAAACCTGGCGATACGTATTAGCAACTTCTTTCCTAATACAGTGTGCTTGCGCCTTTTTCCTGGGTTTCGTTTCTTTGTCTTTTGGCACGGATTAATTTAAACGGCTTCTTTTCTGCTATTACGTGTTTGCGTCAGCTTCTTCTATTTGGTTTGTTCGTCTTATTGTGCAAACAGACTCGAACACGCCAGAGCCTCCCTATAATCGGGGTTCTGCGACGGTGGTGTGCACCTGTCCTATTCCCGTGACATCACGTTCAGGCTTCACTCTGCACGCACTATTCTACAACTGTCACTTTTAAAATTCACAGTGTTATCAATTTTGCGAACCGGGCGCGTTAGTTCCTCGAAGCTCCCAATTGCGGGCCAATCCCCCAAGTGGCCATGTGTTACGAAGGAAGGAATAGCAACAAGGAAAACAACTTTTCAGGTTTGGTTGCTTTATTTTATTTTGCTCTTCGCCGCTTTTGTGCGAAGAAGCTTTCCACAGTCGTTTTTTTTTTTGCTATAGAGATCAATCCCCTCATAACCCTCTCTTCTTTCGCGCCCTTTCCACTCCTACTTACCCTCCCTCTGGCGTCACGCGGTTACTTTAATACCCGTGCCACATGTACACGAAAAATGACATTGATTGTTTAAAGGAGCCATGAAGAGAAAACACAAGTTTGGTTCATTCAAAAGATTGTCTCGTTAGAATCATACTGACACCACTTTTAACGTAAACTTCGCTCAAATAAGCTACATAATTAGGAAAAACGGGAATGGTCATGCGACCCACCAGCTCATTTCCCGCAACAGAACCTATGATGTCACATGATTGTGACGTCATGACAGCTCTGCGATTGGCGGAGGCTGGCAGAAGCAGACGAAAATTAGGTAGAGCTTACAAACTAGACGAACGAGCGATTTGCTCTTAAATTTAAGGCACATTCTTTACAAAGCAATAAGAATGATGGGACAAACAGTGGAAGTTACGAAAGCACATGTAAACATAGAAGTACTGATGCGTTCTGCTGTTCGTACTGCGCACAGCATGCTTGGTTTAGCTGCACAGCACTACGGGGCTTGGGGTTGTCTCAGACGACACTGGCCGACTGACGCAAGCAACGGTGTCTTACGTGACCCCATTTGTCGGGCGAGCACTGTTTCAGGGAACGAATATTTTCTCCCAGAACAAAAAGAAGAAACATCCCCCTCGCGAGGGGCACGATCAAATGCAGAGCATTTCTGTGGGGGGGGGGGGGGGGGCGCCTGCAAGTCGTATGGATTACGTATTGGTTGTTGTTGTTGTAATTGTTGTCTTCCAGCGTAGACATTG
Source organism: Haemaphysalis longicornis (assembly GCF_048455015.1). NCBI lineage: Eukaryota > Metazoa > Arthropoda > Arachnida > Ixodida > Ixodidae > Haemaphysalis > Haemaphysalis longicornis. Next base: position 177,031,545 of record NW_027526295.1, read on the forward strand.
TCGGTGAAGTCGATGGTGGAACGTGCCGTGAACCCCCTGCCGCGGCTATGACGCAACGTGGAGCGGCTATGACGCAACGTGGCGCGGCTATGCCGCAACACAATCCAACACAATCCACTTTAATCCAATCCAATCCAAATCCAAGCCAATCCAAGCCAATACAATCGAATCCAATCTAATGCCCCTCGCGAGAGAGTGTTATAGCGCCGAAATCGCCACCACGCGAACGCGTGATGCTGACGTCACGATCACGCCACAGATGTTAGCGACCGCAGCGCGCGCGAACGACATATGTGGTTTAAGCGCGAACCGACCGCGGCGAGAGAGCGCGATGCGAGCGCCCCACCTGTTCTTGCGCGCGATCCTAACGCGGCGAGAGAGGGTGTCGCGCACGTCCCCACCTGTTGTGCGCCCGAACCGAACGCGGCGAGAGAGGGCGTTGCGAGCGGAGAGAAGGCGAGGAGGACGCGGGGGAGAGGGCGCACCTCTGGCCGACGGTTGAATGAGTCAAGGATATAAGGCACGTTCGTAACCTTCCGTTCTGTGTCGGCTTTGTGGCTCAGTTGGTAGAGTACCGTGCACCTTGCGTTCCGCCCGCAGGGTCGTAGGATCGAAACCTGGCGCCGGCAAGTATTTATATAGTGTAGGGGGAGCGATGCGGACGCGGACTACGGACGCCAACGCGGGTGACATCGTGAGTTACTGAAATGCTCTGCATTTAAAAATGATCAGATCCAAATTAGAGAGTACGTACAGAGCGTGTACGTAGACACAAAAATATGTACACATACACACTAAACACTGTGGGAACGCGAACTTAGCGCGTTCCCTTTTGTTCGGCTTCACCGCACTTGCTCCTCGCGGGAACTTGCTTGGCGAGGCGTCGCGAGGGGGATCTACGTCCTCGCCGAAGGAGTGTCTTGTGGCCGGTGTGAGCGCACGGGAGGTAGTTGGACATCGGGAAGCGAGGCGACAGAACGCGCCGGGTGACCTCCTTCCTTCGAGGATCGGGCAAAAAGGAGGGCGACAATGGCTGCCATCAGCGTCCTAGCGAGGCAAACGCGAGCGCGCTGAGGCGCCCCGGAGCTGACTGTTGTCGCGGTGAGTCGAACCTCTCGATTCCCTTAAATTGCCCGGGCGAGGAACTAGATCCTCGCCGTCAATCAGCTAGCCTGCATGATCTCTGTATGTTTATTATTCACTAATATATGTGAGCGAGCGAAAGCACTTGTCGCTTCTTTTGTTCCGTCGAGCCACGGCACGCCGCGGCTGGCGCGGAACAGCGCGCAGTCGCGGGGTGGGAGAAAGCTTGCTTGCTGGGCGGAACGAGAAGGCAAAGGCTGATTTGTGTCTCTTCTCGCCGGCTTTGGTATTACATGGGGAAAGTAACCAACCTAGTTTACTCTGCGACACCCACATCTGGCGCGTGAACGTGGGGCTGGCTCTCGGAACATGGAACATGTCTTTGTTCGGTGCGAGAGAAGTTCTTTGTCCGAACCTGAAAAGTGTTATTGGTAGCGTGAATCAGATCGCTAGCGGAGGCAGGCGTACTTTCTTGAGAGCGGAGAGAACGTTGCTACATCACGCCAGAACATGTAAGCGCCGAGTTTTTTTCAGTGCGCCGTTTAGTCGGGACGTTTCTGCCGTGGCAAGCTGAGGCACTGAAATTCTGAAATCCCGCACCATGAAGCGCTAGGGCATAAGTCCCGCGCTGTAATGGCAAGCCCGAAGTGAGCGAGTACGAAGATGCGTTGTTTGGCCCGATTTTCTTTTTCTCTGCTTTCTCTGTTAAATGCAGAGCATTTCAGTAACTCACGATGTCACCCGCTTTGACGGCCGTATGCGTCCGTAGTCGTAGTCCGCACCCCTCCCCTTACACTATAAAAAAATACTATCCGGCGCCTGGTTTCGATCCCTCGACCCTGCGAACGCAATGTACATGGTGCTCTACCCACTGCGCCACAAAGCCGACACAGAATGGGAGGCTACGAACGCGCCTTATATCGTTGACTCATTCAAATTACTGCTGACGAGCGCTCTCTCGTCAGCAGTTGCCACAAGTGCAACAACATTAACGTAACGCAAACTACTTAACGTCGTGCGTCCCCGGAAATGCTCTGCATTTGATCGTGCCCCTCGCGAGGGGGATGTTCCGCTGCGTCGCCATGCGAACAGTTTGCCATTATAGTTTCCGCCCGCTCCGGTCGGTGTCGCCACGGTTCAAACCACGGCAGGGGAGCTGCGCGGGCGTTCGTTGATCGGCGTGCGTTCCGGCGTGGTGGTTTGATTTTTATCGACTACGTGAGTCAGGGCTCTGGTAGCCGTGTGGCCAGGGGCCAGGAGTGCCGTAAGGACTGACTGGTATTAGGGCTCGGCACCGGGCGTTCCGACATTGCAAGTCGCGATGGGCGCCGCCGCTCGTTAAGGTGCATATGTTGCAGCGAGCGGGTAGGGCCGACGGCATAGCCGATGTCCCCTTCACGGCTGTGCGAACGGGGCAGTAGAGCAAGCCTCTGGGTAGCCGGTCGTTGCCAAAGATGTGTGTTGCCCGAAGGGTTTTCGGATTCGGCACCGCGTGGGAGATGGCAGGACCGAGGAGGACGTAGGTCGGGATCAGACAGACGGGAAACGGCCCCTCTTCTCCGCTGAATGGCGACGTGCATGTCGTCGGAATGCTTGTTTTACGTGGTTGGGCACGTAGCGGGGAATACCTCCTTCGCCTCAAGAAAGTGAATTTTTTTTTTGTGTGTGTGCTGTGGGAAACCGTCTTTTGACAGCCGCGATTGTTTAGCGTCGTGCCATGCGGCCGGTGCTGAGGAATAGCATTTCTTCCTTGCCTGAGTTCAGGGTTACCGGGAATACTTGATGTGATACGCAATGCGAGTTTAGTCACCTAGGCTTGCTTGCTACGCGATATCTGTGCTGCCACCTGCTGCGCCGGGTCTGCGAGCGTTCGAGAACTGGGGACCACTGGCGGCGCTCCTGGAGCGGCAGCTACTTGGAGGCGGCCTAGCTGCGGCTCCGTGCGAGCTCCCTAGAGCTGCTGTCTCCCTCCATGATCAAGGGCGTGTTGGTGCGGGCGGCGCCGTCCTCAGCTGCATCGCGTGGCGTCACTGCGGTGCCTGGACCGCAATGTGCGGTCGGAAGGCTCCTGGACCCGTTGATACGTCCTCGGCGCGTCAGAGCTTAGAGCAGAAACTGTACGGACGTCACCTGTCAGCGCAGTCGCTACACTTGGTCGGGCTGGCTTCAGCCCTACCCTTCGAGATACTTGCCTGCTGCCTGCGACCAGGGTCGGACAGGACCTTGTGATCACCACCACCGACTGAGAAGGGCGCCAGTGCGAGTGACGATTGCTCGAGTTGGCCTGCGCTGCGCTTCGCCGAACCTTCGGCTGAGAACTCTGCCGCCCCCGGTGCATTGGGCCTACTGATGCCTGCTCAGCGGGTCTTGATGCAAGCCGCCCCGGACACAGCTGTCTACGACGAGACAGACTCTGTGCTTGGCATGCCTGTTCGAACCAACTTGTCCACCGTCACCTCAGCGTCCAGAGCAGCTGTGTTAACCTCGGTGTTATCTGCGACACCTGAGCGTTACATTGTTAGATCCTGCATGGCTGGCGATACCTGTTTGATGACGGCGAGTGCGAGGACAGCGACTACGCCGGGCGATCCTTCATGTTTTGTTTAGTGTTACGAACATTGCATCTAGATGTCCCCGCGCTGTATAATTACCACCGTACGTAAAAGTTTAAAGTTGGAGGGATGTGGGAACGCGACCTTAGCGCGTTCCCTTTCGTTCGGTTTCGCTGCACTGCTTTCTCCTCGTGGTAAGTTGCTTGGCGAGGCGTCGGCGAGGGGGACCTACCTCCTCGCCAAAGGAGTGTCTTGCGGCCGGCGAGAGCGCGTGGGATGCCAGCGGTTGGAGCTCGGGAAGTGAGGCGACAGGACACGCCTGGTGACCTCCTTCCTTCGAGGATCGGGCAAAAAGGAGGGCGACAATGGCTGCCATCGGCGTCGTAGCGAGGCAAACGCAGCGCGCTGAGGCGCCTCGGAAATGACTGTTGTCGCGGTGAGTCGAATCTCTCGATTCCCTTAAATTGCCCTGGCGAGGAAATAGATCCTCGCCGTCAACCAGCCAGCCTGCATGCTCTTTGTATGTGTATGCTCTCGTTGACATTTATTACTGAATACAGTAATAAATGTCAACGAGCGAAAACACTCGTCGCTTCTTTTGTTCCGTCGAGCCACGGCACGCCGCGGCTGGCGCGGTACAGCGCGCAGTGGTGGGTTGGGAGAAAGCTTGCTTGCTGGGCGAAACGAGAAGACAAATGCTGATTTGTGACTCTCGTCGCCGGCTTTCGTATTAGATGGGGAAAGTAACCAACCTAGTTTACCCCTGCGACACCCACAACGCTACTAAGTCCAGAATACATTACCATATATCGCAATAGTGCAGCACTTACTCGAGAAAGCACACGAGGCTTGGTGAATTAAAATGAAAAATAAATAATCAAGAAAGTGAAATGGTGCGCACAAATTTTCAAGCACGTACACAGAGTTTGGAAGTGAAGTTAATCACGAAACTTGATCCTGGCCAGTGCTGCACAAGAAAACCAACAGAGCTTTGGTAACCCGCACAGCCTGGCGTCGGTCCGACCAAGGGCCCAAAACTGCACTCAGTTCAAGTCCTACATAGTACGGTATGCACACAGATGCTACGAGAGTCTACCTTGGCACTGTGTATTTCGAACACATGCAGATGACATTTTTGATATCTTCCGTTATATAGCATGTTTAACGGATCGGTGAAGAGGCCTTCAGAAGTTTGAAAAAGAAATGACTTTTGTACATCCAATTCTCCATGCAGTCGAGGTTGCGAGGATTGCGGCATCCTTTCTTGTAAACGGAATTGGCAGCGGTGGAAGAGATGGGCTGTGGGCCGTTGAGGCTGCATTATCAGCTGCAACATTTCCGGTGACTCGGCAGTGAGCAGGAAGCCATTGCAGTTCTACGCTGTGCCTCTGTTGCGTTGCTTGAAGGTGCAGATAATGTCTCTTCCATGTCATCTCATTCTTCAGTAGTGATGCTAAGTGCTCAAGAGCATACGCAAAACCTATAAAAAAGCCCATTTAGTGGAGATAACTTTTTAAAATCTTGAATGCATGCTTACATAAAAACATTTGTATACCTAAAAAAAAAATTGACTTCCTGTCTCACCGAAGGTACACGTGGTCTAAAAGGAGCAGCATGGTGGAGAGCTCCGGAATAATTTGAATCACTGAGCGTGCGCCGAAATATTAGGGAGTTTTAGCATATCGCTGCCGTGTTTGCGTTACCGTTTCTCGCGCTACCGGACGCCGGGGTTTCCGTTTACCACTGAAAGCGGTAGCACACGTAGAACTGCCGAAAAATAACAAGCTTAACATTTCTTTATCAACTTTGAATCCTTGAACCTTCACCTCACTCCGCACTTTATCTGTAACTTTTTCCCAACAGACCTACCAGGAACTATAACCCTCTTAAATTTACTGCGATTTTGGCACGCACGAACAACTTTAAATTTTCTTTCTTCCCCCGTACAATATGTTATTGGAATGCCTCGCCAGTCGAAACGTTCTTAACACAATGCTCCTGAGTTGATTGATCAGCTCTTCGAATAAAATGTAACCATGTTACGTCCCGTGTTATGGACCAGCATCTCTGCTATTGTGTAACGTTTCCCTTACTGTTTCGCTCTTTGCTTCCCTGTTTTGTGTATTAGTAGTATTATATTTGAGGTATGCCCGTTCTCTTCTTTTGATTGCTCTGTTATTACTGACGTGTACTTTTTCCTTTCTTCTTTTATTTTCTTTGTTTACAACGTGTTCACCTCATTGTTGTATTAATAAACCACTCCGTTGGCTAAGGCGTTGTGCTGCTGAGCCCAAGGACCCGGATTGGATTCCCGGCCGCGGCGGCCGCTTTTCTGATGGAGAGACAGAGAGAGAGAGAAAGAAATCTTTAATGGACACTAAAGAGGTTAGCCCCACAAACGGCGGGGCCTGCTACTTCAGATGGGGGTGAACATAGTGAGGCGAAAAAAGAAAAAAAAAGGGGGTGGGGAAGAAGTACACAGCAACAATGAAAGAAAATCAGATCAGTTCGGAACGTAGAAAAATGTACAGCACTACGAGAAAAAATTTGAGGATCCCGAGGTTAAAAAACCTCGATTAACCCAGACTCAGACAAGAAAGTTAACAGAGCCCTTGTTCCTCGCGCCGCGTCAGCGTGGTTGTGCCACAGACCAAGAAAGTGATGCAGCTCTAAAGAGTTTCCGCGTAGCAACCGCACGAGAGTTCTTTTCGCTGTTTCGCGATGAGTTGTATGCTGCAGGCAGTAACACAAGACGTGCCGTATGTCTTCCCCCACAGAGCACACAGAGAACAATGGCGAGTCCGCCCAGCGTATTTTAAAAAGAAAGCTACCAGTGAAGGCAACATTCAGGCTAGTCGGTGAAGAACACCCTCTGTTTGCTTTTGTAGGCCTCGCGAAAACTGGAAATTGCACTGAGGGTCAATCACGTGCAGAGGCAAGGGTATCTTAAGAGGGTCCTGCCATGCTGATAACTACAGTTTCCGCCCCAGTGTGTCCACGGCCGTACTTCCGTCTCGTCTTGTCTGGAATGCGGGATTCCAATAGACACAAGCAGACTGTGTGCCTCTTTCGCTGCTGCGTCAGAGACGACGTTCCCCTGGATGCAGGAATGACCTGGCAGCCATTGAAGCGAGATGCAGTGCCTGCCTCGTAGTCCAAGTGTGTGCAATGTGTGTAGATCACGCACAAGTTGGCTGCAGCGGTGGGATGGCTTCATCAGTGCTTGCAGGGCAGGCCGCGAGTCGGTGAAGATCACCCATTGCCGAGCGGGACTGCTGGTGATGTGAACGAGTGCTTCCCTAATAGCAGTCTACTCAGTGAAGGTGGATGACGTCTTATGACTGAGTTTCTCTTTCGCAGTTAGTCCCCTGGACGGAATCCACACTGCTATAGCTGACGAGTCAGTCGTCACGGAGCCGTCTGTATACACGTGAACGTGGCAAAGATAACGTGAGCTGATATGCTCTAGCGTGAAGTATCGCAAGGCTGGCTCAGGCAGTGATGATTTCTAGCCTATACCTGGTATGTTGAGGCATATATTCGATGCTGCAACTTTCCATTGCCGAAAGGCAGGCTTGCTTGGGCGTTCGAAGTTGGCCGGTAGGACGCTCCGTACATGAGGGGAAGACACCTGTGCTAGAGGATGGTCAGCACACCGTGTTACGTGATGGAGGCTGGTGCGAAGGAACTCTTAAGCTTGGAGTGTCTGGGCTGACATGCACCTTGCTTCGCAGAGACTTCTATTCGTGGATGTGCACCTTGAAGGGCCCAGGCAGATGCGCAGAACTTGAGCCTGTGCACACTCTAGCACTCTGAAGTTTGTCTTAGACAAACCAATAAGCGCTGGGAGGCTGTACCGCAGAAGGCCAAGGAATGGTGCCTTATAAAGTCATAGTAGTGAAGGCACTGAGCACCCCTATGTTTTTCCTGTCAGCATCCGGAAAATGGGCATAAACGACTGCAGGCGTTCCCTAAGGTGACGGATATGGGGGGCCCAATATAGTGATCGATCTAATGTAACTCCAAGAAATTTATGGTTGTGAACGGGCGGTATTTCTGTGTCATTTATGACCACAGGATAGCGGCATACATCCCGCCTCATAAAGGCAACTGAGGCACACTTTTTCGGGTGAAATTAGCAATCAGCAGTAGTACTAAGATACTTTTGAATTGCAAGAAGAGCTTTCTGCAGTTTGGATCGTATGCTCCTCCGGGTTTTGTCAGAAGCCCAGACACAAATGTCATCAGCGTAGAGATATATGTTGACACCTTGAGGTAGTACTTTCGTGATGCGGATGAGGCAGACGTTAAACAGGACAGGACTTAGAACTCCGCCTTGAGGTACACCCTGTGTAATCTCATGCCTCTTTGTGTCGCCTTCATTGGTGGTCATATAGACATACCGATTCTGCAAGTAGTCACAGAGACATGTGTGCGTCCGCCCTCGTAGCCCCACAAACGTAATTTTCCTTCGAACAGCATCATGAGAAATGCTGTCAAAAGCCTCCTTGATGTCTAGGAAGACAGTAGGCGAACAGTGAAAACGCCCGTGTGTTTAGAATTAGGCTCACGTTACAGAACCCGGGGTGTTAAAAATTAATCCACACGCCTCCACAACGGCGCGCCTCATCGCCTGTGTAGAGTGGTGCCATAAACCTCATCATCATCAATGATCCACTCCTGCTCGGGCCGGCAGTGGCCTGCAGCATTGTACAAATGAATAAATGAAAATAAATACATGGGCGCTCAGCTAAACTCCCGAGTACTTGAGATTTGATCCTTCGCTACGCATTTGCTTCGCAGTTTCTGGATCGTGGACCCTTGCGATGGCTGCTATCTCCATAGGGAACTTTGCTGGCACTTACTTGGTAACGTACCAGTTGGCGTCCGAGATGTTCCCCACCGTCGTTCGTGGCCGAGCAGTGCAGCTACAACGGCTTGTCGGAGACCTCGGGGGACTCGTCGGCATGCAAGTGGCCGCGCTGGTGAGAGATGATATTCTCGCGTTTTTCCCGCCGTGTCTCCATTCCGAATCTTTAGAGAAGTGTTGTTGGCACACTCTCTTCTTGTCCCTTAATGTGACACCTATCATCGTCCGTTCCATCTGAGAGCCGTGGGTTAATTGGCGTATTCATGGGAGGTTGTGCCCATTACTACACCAGGCTGGACAATACTGCTCTGAAGAGGGAGTGCGTTAACGGCAATGGTCACCAGTTTAAGGCCGATCCCGAGGCCTCATTCTGCAATTCCACCAACCAGAGGATTTCTTTTTAATCTGGTGGGATTTGTGCGGCACTGGGATTCGAACCATGGTCCTTCCGCACGCGAGGAGGACGTTCTACCTCTACGCCACCGCTACATTAAGCGACAGGAAGACAGCGCAGTGGGTCAGGGAACAAACGCGTGGTAAGGACATATTAGGAGAAATAAGGAAGAAGAAATGGGCGTGGGCAGGGCACGTAATGCGAACGCAAGATAACCGTTGGTCATTAACAGTAACAAAATTTATTCCTAGGGAATGCAAGCGTGGCAGGGGGTGGCCTAAAGTTAGGTGGGCAGATAAGATGAAGGAGTTTGCGGGGATAAATTGGTCGCAGTTAAGACAGGACCGGAATATTTGGAGAGTACCGTACTTACCCGATTCTAACGCGCCCCCGATTCTAACGCGCACCTGATTTTCCTGGCAAAAAACAAAAAAAAACTTGCACCTCCGATTGTAACGCGCACGGATCTTTATGACCCAGACAGCCGAATGCGGGAGAGGGCGATTTATTTCCCGAAGTAATCTCCCTCATCTCACTCCTCGTCGCTTTCCGCTGACCACCACATTTCGTCCTCGGGGCCGCCAAGAGCGTTCGCGATGCCACACTTCTGAACGAACGTACAACCGTGGTCGATGGGATCGTGGCATCCCGCGAGCTTCTCCAGAGCCGCACGCTTCAGCCGACCGCTCGTTTTGAACGCGTGAGAGCCGCTGCTGCCATTGCTGTTATCATGTGCGCAACTGGAACGATTTGACGATTTGTGTGAACGCCGATAGAAAAGCCTAAGCGCTTATGCTTCCTGCGTTCGAAAAATTGTTGCTAAACATGGAGGAAGTATTCCTCCATGTTGCTAAAGGCTCTGGCGCCATCTTGAGATGGCGATGGGTGGTAGAAAATTCCCGCTGTTTCGGCAGTTTCTGTTTCGTATCCGATTCTAACGCGCATGCGATTTTTCGGCCTATTTTTCCGGAAAAAAGGTGCGCGTTAGAATCGGGTAATTACGGTAATGAGAGGCCTTTGCCCTGCAGTGGACGTAGATAGGCTGATTATGATTATGATGATGATGATGTTGACGCACGCCCTGAAGAAGTAGGCTAGAGAACATGACAACAGCGCAATGATAAGAATTCAAAAAGGAGGGAGACACAACCTGCGCTGTTTACCTGTTTATTAAAGGAGCCATGGAGACAGAATACAAGTTTGTTTTATACGAAAGATTTCGCGTTTTATAGTGCCCCAAGCGCTTGTGCTGCAGCAAATGATGCCGTATTCACTGAGAAATTGATCAATTTAGGTTAAAATTTTGATTCTCCCGCCAAATCGTGGGTTTTCGAAATGTCACTAATGACACCAGAAGCGAGTGTATTCAAGCGAACTTGCACTGCGTCATTCGGATTTGCGGCTTTGCTGTCCGTCAGCCCTCCCAGATGGCGCTGCTATAGTAATCCACAAACCGTTGACCGCCGTTGCTTTGTTTTTGAGTGTATTTGCACATGGCTTTATTTTGTTACTGTAAAAAGTGATCGTCTCGTGAAATCTGGGGTATCCTCGACAAACACGGACACGTAAGACAACGCCACTTACGCCAATCGGCCAGTGTCCTGTAAAACAACTTCAAAGCGGCGGAAAGCTGGGCAACTAAAACAAGCATAGTGCGCCCTGTACCAACAGCAGTGCGCATCGGGACTTCTATGCTTACGTGCGTTTTCGTAACTTTCATTGTGTACCGCACCATTCTTACTGCAGTAAAATGAATATACATTACACTTAAGCGCAAATATTTCGTTCGGAAAGCCTATAAGCCGTGGCTAATTTGCGTTTGCTTTTTCCGTCCTCAGGCAATCGCACAGCTGGGCTCATATGACCTCATAGGTTCTGTTGCGGAAATGAGCTAGTGGGTCGCATGACCAATCCGTTCTTCCTAGTAATGTAGCTTATTTGACCGAAGTGTCCGTTAACAGTGGTGTCAGTATGATTCTATCGAGGCAATCTTCAGAATGAACCGGACTTGTGTTTTGTCCTCATGGCTTTTTTAATAGGTACCAGTGTACCTTCAACCACTATACGTGCAGGGAAATCGAAAAATACCGGTCAACTTTTTCTGTGCCTAGTTCGAACGTACTGCCCGTTTTGCCGTAAGACTCACCCAGTGAGCGCCAAGCGGGAGTACTCAAGCTCAATGAACTTTGACTGAACCAATATTCCATTCGAAACGGCTGGCTGCAGAAAGAAGATGTCAATTAAACCGCAGTTTTGAAGAGTACGATTATTTCAATTTCCATCAACAACTCACCGGGCCAACAATTGTTCTCTCTGCAGCCAGTCAAGTAGTATATAAAGCAAAACGTTCTTCCCTTTTTGGAGGGGAGTGGAGTAGGAATATATATGCTCGATACGAAGAAAGGGCTGGATTGTGCGATGTTGCATGTGTAGCGTGTTCGGAATTTGCGAAATGGAATGACGAATCATAGCCAGGTTCAAATCTAACCAACCCGATTGGTTTCGTGTTGTGGAATTAACGCATTAGGCCTGCATGCCAGTGATTGTTGTTCATTTACCGTTGATATTGTTGTGCTTGAGCGTATATCCATTCCCTTTTAAGAAAGGCGTATCATGTGTCTATGAGGCCTGTAAGTAAAGGGCGTATGTCATAAAAACGCGCGAGTGCCGGTGTTTTGGCATACGGTGGCAGCAGCCAAGAAAAAGAGACTCTAGACAACTCGTTCTGTTGGAGTGTGACGCCTTTAGTCAAGGTAATAGGAGGAAAGAATATCGCACGCTCAAGAAGACGCGCTGATCGGAATATCACCCAGGCTAGCCGGTGTGTGTGGTGCCGTAAGCGGGAACGTTTGAAGTGAGCCGTCTGCAACCGCGCAAAACCAACCGGCGGCATCCCCACTAAAAATGCGCACTTGCATGCACCTCGGCAGAAGACATTAATTTTCACGCGTGAGCGCCCGACTCCTAACTTTGAGGATACGCGTCGCGGGTCGATGAAGCTCAGCGATAAAAGCTCCGTACAACGCCAGGAATCAGGTTAAGGGTGCATCTGACAAAACAATATAATGCACGCAATCGTGGTGTCCGTGATTGCGCTGAAAATATAGGACATGATTAGACCTACAACAGGGTAAACAGTTGCTGAAACGATGAGAGAAAAATCAAAATTAAAAAAGGAGGGAAAGAACGAGAGAAAGTAAGGTCATAAGAATAGCCGGTTCACTTCGTGTAATGATCATATCATGTTTTTTAATGCGAATTATTTTCTATCCAGTAGTCCTGAAACAAGGTGCTGGCTCGCCGACTTGCATACCTGCTTCCTATCACAATTCGCTAGAATGGGTGTTAAGAGCTGCGCTAGCGCAAGTAGCGCTATTCACGCATTCGCCCGCACCACACACACACACACACACGCACACACACACACACACACACACACACACACATAAACGCACGCACACACGCACACACACACACACTCGCACGCGCCCACGTACCCCCGCACCCGCATCCTCCGCACACCAGACACACACACACACACACACACACGCACACAAACAAACAAACACGCACACGCACGCACACACATGCACGCACACACACGAACACGCACCCGCACCCGCACACGCACACGCACACCCACACGCACACGCGCCCGCACGCACACGCACGCGCGCATGCACACACACACACGCATCGGCACACACATACACACACACACACACACACACGCACGCACCTTCATGTATGCAAGCGCACATACGCGCACGCGCGCGCATACAATATCGATTCGCTGAAGCTATTCCAAGCGCTATCAGGTAACCCCAAAAATATCAATATAACGAAGTAATTCTCATGAATTATAAGTAATTATGCGGGTAATTCGCCCAAGCCAAACAACAGTGTGCAATAGAAGACAACAACGATCGTAATAGGATATCTGCTGTAGTATTGTTTCTTTGTTCTTCGCCCTTGGACGATGATGTTTTATCCAGAACCATAATCACAAATGACACCTTCTGTCATCAATTCTTGAAATTCGGGTAGTTAGGGGCCCTTCAGATGCATCGGGGTGGAGACTGCAATCAACGGTTGCTTTGAATTGCGTCAAGTGCTTCTGGCCATTAGTTCCTTTGTTCCCATTTCAGCTACGAAAGTGTCCGTGTGTATAACGACTATACTGTTTCCACACTAACGCAGGCCGAGTACAACCAGCTCCTGCCGGTCACCGTGATGGGCGTCTTGTCGATGGTGGCCTCGGTGTTGGTGTTTTTCCTTCCGGAAACTGTGAACCTCCCTCTGCCACAGACGCTTGAAGATGGCGAGCACCTGGCTCAGGACCGAGGGCTCTGCTTCTGTCCCGTGCAAAGAAGAAAAAGCCATGCACCTAAGCAAAAGAGAGAGTACGCAAGTCGCGCTGAAGTGGAACTCAAGAACGAACTGCTAGCGACAGCTACGTTGTCCTCCGCCAGTGCAGATTGTCACGTAGAAAGCGCAGCAGAGCGGAAATGTGCCACTAGCAGCGTGTGAAAATTAAAGGGACACTGAAGTGATATGTAAACATTGCGGGATTACTAGCGCAAATTGTAGTCCGGAGTCCCCAGGCCATGTTTCGACCACTCTAGGCGCGTTTATGCGATTTTATTTAGTAGAAAAACTAATTCGAAAATGCTGTCCTCCTCTCTTTACGCTCGCCCATTTTCTATGGCGTTTTCGTGTGACGTCAGGAGGGGATGAGCTGGCAATTGGCTGCGCCACGGCTGCGCTACTGCACGGCTCTCCGGCCGACAGAGTCAGTCGGCCCAGCGTTTCGTCCGCCGGCCGCCGGCAGGTCGTCGCAATCAAGGAGGTTAAAAAAAATTGCTTGGTCGCAATTCGTTCGCTTAGTTGAAACGAAGCCAGGACACGTTTGTGAATGGAAGAATGTGCCTTTCTTTACTTGGTTTGTTTGTACACTGTATCTAGCTCTAAGTCAAGTTCGCTTCACACAAGTGCTGCACAAGCGCACATGCGACGCTTCGCTGACTGGTACGCCAGCAGGAAAATATAAGGCCTCTTGAAGGCGGGAGAAGAGTCAGCGAAGTCAATATAGGTACTAAGGAAATAAAATCAACTGATATTTTTACCGTACAGCGTAAAACTAGGGCGCGGGAAGCACTTTTTTGCGCTGGGCGAACAAGCACAGCGGTCAGCAGCACGACTACGCATCTGCGAACGCTTTTCCGTCTACGAAATGCAATTGCTAGACGTGAGCTACTGTGGAAACTCGGGCGACGCTTACTGCACGATCGCAGTACAACAAATAGTCACCTAAGCTGCTTGAAATGCCAAAACTAAATAAAAGTGTAAACCGGTTGTACAATATATACCCTATATTAGCAATGCCTCCGCGTCCCGCTCCGTGGCTCAGTGGACTCTGCTTCCGGTAGCGCTAGCGAGCGGACGCAAGATGTCGAGCTCCCCAGTTGGAGCGGTCGTTGCGGCTTCGGGCCGCGGAAACAGGACAACGGAAAACGAAGCACAGGACTACCAGATAATTCTGCCTCAACTGCCATCAGGTCGGTTCGTTTTGAACACAGTATTCTTGCACGCTGACGTCAAAGCGAGGCCTTATCGAGTGGAAGATTTTCGAGACGCGCTCGCACGCTTGGAACTGCTCCCCGACGTGATAGCGTTGGGAGCGTTCCAAATGAATCACGTGTGGGCAGTAACATTCAAGGACGCCGAAAGTGCCAAAAAGTTGGTTGATTTTCGCGACGTAAAAGTAAAAGACCGTCGCTGCATGGTCATCGACCCGAACAACCAGGTGCTGCGAGTGAAAGTGCACTGCCCTTATGAAAATTTCTATGTCCAGTCAAAAGACAGTCTGCGTCCCGAAGGAAACAGACTGCGTGTGTCCTGTGTGTTTCCTCTGTGTTGGAATTTCGCCACCGACTTTCTGCGTACTCCAAGTGTCCCGTGTGTTTCCGTCCTCCATGCGTCCAGTCTATCTCTCAAAGGCAACACAGACACCATACGGCCTTTGTGTGTCCCCTATGTCTTGAAGGCAACAGACCGCATTCGTCCCTTGTGTGTCCCCTGTATTGAAATTTCGCCACCGACTTTCTGCGTCCTCCAAGAATCCTTTATGTTTCCGTCCTCTACGTATCCCACAAGCTTCCACCTTTTGAGTGCCCTTTGCATGCTGTCAAATAACAGCACCCAACAGCCAGCTGCATGTAGAAAATGTCAGCCAGCTCCACAGTCACTGTTTCATGCTGCAGCTGTTTCTGTAAGAGCAAGCTGACGAAAATCACATGAATCACACGACTCTTGCAAACCTGACTATTTTATTCAGGTTGGATCCATACGTGCTGCTGCCGCCTGCCACACCAGGTGTCGCCTCATCTTTACCCCTCACAGGACGGGATAGCCACTGCCACGCTTGAACCTGAAATGACAAACGCATTGATCACATATGAAGGGGTTTAAACAAACACGTCTCAAACATTTGCTGGTCATGCTTATAAATATAAAGGAGTGTTCCCATACAAAACTGAACCAAGTATCCTGAAAGAGAAGGTACAACTTCTAGGTTGCAAAATTAGCCACAAAATTTAGACCACATAAATTAACTAATGAGCTTACGAACATCAAATATGACATACTGTTACATAGGCAACACAATCCAGAACTAAGTACTGTTTAGATTCATGGCCTCCTCATGACGGGCATTTATACAGCCTCGCAAGAACATTTGAGATGAGATTATTGCAGCAGCACTGTGGAAACAAAGCAATATGGGGGGGGGGGCAGGGAAGGCAACATAAAATTGCATGAACATGCTAAGACAGGCATTGATCAGTCGTCATCATGAGTAGTTGCTTGTGTCTACGCGTTCTTTGGAACCTATAAAGGCAGCAGTTTTATTGTGCATTTCGTTTACGAGACAGCACTTGCATTGTCTAGTTTATTTGTCTGTGCTTGCTTACAAAAAGCAAAATGTACATCACCATGAACTGACCAACCTCTAGGTTGGCTCCTCACTTTTTATATTTCCTTGTGTCGATGGGTAGCATACACAGGAACAGAAATAAAAAACAACCCTAGAAAAACGTGGTGGATAGCACACTTGCACCCATCATTGCACGCGTGCCACATGGTCACTCATCCCAACAGATGTAC
Source organism: Haemaphysalis longicornis (assembly GCF_048455015.1). Classification (NCBI taxonomy): domain Eukaryota; kingdom Metazoa; phylum Arthropoda; class Arachnida; order Ixodida; family Ixodidae; genus Haemaphysalis; species Haemaphysalis longicornis. The sequence goes on from NW_027526295.1 coordinate 177,047,608, forward strand.
AGTGCACGGAGTGACCCCCACGCAGCGAAAGTTGGGCGTGGTCGCTCTGTACTTTGTGAAAATACAAGCTACTAGAAAGATTTGACAGATAGCACAAACAGTGCAGGTGCGCCAACTTTGCACCATGGCATGAATTTTTCAACGCACAACAGAAAACGCACCGGTATGTCAGTGACACCGTGGAGGAGAAATTCGAAGACAAACCAGGACATCAGTGACAGTGAAAGGGTTAAAGTGGTCGAATACAACAAATTTAATTTCAGGGTTTATGCTTACCAGCAATGAGGAAAGCTACCGCAGTAACTTGAGCTGACTACTCTGTAACGTGCACTCAAATGCTAAAAACACACAAGCATTTTTGCATATGTTTGGACACAGAGCATTCATACTGTTCGGAAATAATGCAGGTTTTTCCTACTATAAACATCATAATATTGCCCCCAACCACGCCATTTGATTTGTTTACAAAATGTTTTGTTACAAGCACCTGGCCACACCCTGCAATCTTATCCTTTTTTAAGGGAACAGTCTTTTTCCCCTTTTTCCTTTGTGTGCTGCACCAGCAGTCCTGTTTGATATGGAAAGGGTGTTGCTTTGCGATCCCTATCCTAGCTTTTCCTGTTTTTTATTGAAAATGTTCTCGATCTAAATGAATGAGTGCAAATGGCCAGTACGATGGCCAGTGAGACGAGTACGATGGCCAGTGAGACTCATTACACTACATGAAACACAGTGGCAAAAAGGCACGCAATACACCCTTTTCACTGCTAGGCACAAGTTGCATCTAGGGCATTGAAGTGAATTCACCTAAATTCTATTTCTGGGTGCATGGAATTGTTTCACTCATGTAATGTAATCCATAATATGACTTTTGAGTAGAAGTCTAAAGATCTAGTTCATCTGTAATAGGCGGTAGAAGAAAAATCCCCACACACTGTCTGTGGGCACCACGCAACTACCACAGTGAACAAGGGTGACAAAGTCGTTATTAATTAATTCATGGAGCAAGGACGCAGCCCTGATGCGACAAAAAAAATAATAAAGGTACCAGGAAGTTTCTCACCCTCATCGGTTCCTTATTTTTTGCCCCATCTCTGCAATGTTCTTATGTCTTAATATCACTAAGGTACCACAAGAATGCCACAATGGTTTTCTATGTTTTCATGTTCTCTCAGCCTTCAAAATCGAGATTTTCATGCATTTCACAGCCGTAATGAACTCCACTTACAGGTCGTGCAGGATAGATAGAAACAGGAGGCAGCCAATTCTTCTGGTAGCTCACAACGTACATCCTCCATGTCAAACACCTGGCCCTGTAAAAAATGGAAGTTCAAGTAGTAAAAAAGCCGTAAATATGCGGTATAATGCCGTGAAATACTCGCTCTGACAGGACATGACAGAATTTCTTTTTTGTAGGTGCAAAAAAGGCACCTTCAGTTCTTTCAAGCTAAAAAATAAGTACAGTGCTCACTGATTGAAACGCAACACTGCGAGCGCGTGGCCGCCAATACATGCAGCGCCGTCCATGGACGCCGCTGTCGCTGACAGCGCAACGCTGTCGCTGCGGGGAACCACTTCCCCGCTTATTGGCAACCGGAAGCAGCAAGCTTATGGTCGAAACACTCTCATCCTCGTGGTATACCACAATGCAGCACCTAGCTTCCACGGGCGTCCACTGGCGGCGCTGCATGTAGCGCAGGCCACGCGCTTGCAGTGTCGCGTTTCAATCCGTGAGCACTGTACATACATGACAATCCTTACAAGGCTTTCAGCCATACTTTAAAGGAACAGAAGCATCCTTACACTGAATTAATGTTAAACTAAGCCTATTAAATATACCTAGGTGGTAGAAATCTGTGGCCCCAGATTTCCACTGTGCAAGCATATTCTCTGGTCCAGAGGGCGCGAAACGTGGTTACGGCTTTTAAAGGAGCCATGAAGAGAAAACACAAGTTTGGTTCATTCAAAGGATTCCGTTGCTAGAATCATGCTGACACCATTTTTAACATAAACTCCACTCAAATAAGCTACAAATTAGGAACAAAGGAAATGGCCATGCGACCCACTAGCTCATTTCCCGCAACAGAACCTATGTCATACCAGCCAGCTCTGCAGTTAGCGGAGGGCGGCAACAGCAAACGCGAATTAGGCAGAGGCTATAAGCTTGCCGAACGAACTATTTGCGCTTAAATTTAGGGCACATTCTTTTTACAGTAGTAAGAATGGTGGGACCAACAGTAAAGGTTAGGAAAGCACACGTAAGCATAGAAGTACCCATGCGTACTGCTGTTGGTACTGCGCGCACTATGCTTGGTCTAGCTGCACAGGACTGCGGGGCTTTGGGGTTGTCTCGGACAACAATGGCCGATTGACACAAGCAACGGTGTCTTACGTGACCATATTTGTGGAGCGAGCACTATGTTTCACGAAACGATTATTTTCTCGCTGAACAAAAACAAGCCACGTTTAAATACGGTAAAAACAAAACAAAAGCAGAAAGCGGCTTGCCACGGTATGGTGGCACCATCTCGGTTAACTAACGGTAAAGAACGTTTCCCAATCGGCTACAGAGCGGTCGGTTCCTGTGATGTCATTGCAGACCCTGAAAATGCACGATTTAGCGGGAAAACCAAAATTTTAGCTTCAATTAATGAATTTCTCAGTTAATAAAGCATCGTTTGCATTTGGACAAGTGCTGGGGGCACCATACCACACGAAATCTTTTGAATAACACAAACTTGTATTTTGTCTTCATGGCGCCATTAAAATTCTCTCTGAGGCACATGGTGAACGTCTCAGCGTGCCAATACCTCCAAGGGGTAGGCAAGTTGAAATGCTGACGAAACGAAAAAACAGGATGGCGAAGGAGCACGGTGGCAAGCCCACGCCCTGTTTAATCTTTTTCGCAACGTGATTGTATCCCCATCACATGCATATTTGTAAGAATCAACACGTTTAACCCATGCTCAACATGTTACGGTCAACACAATTTATGCAAGCCAGCTACAAATAATGTCACACCAAACAAGAATTTCTGCCTGATCATGACGGTGCTGGGTGAGCTTAGGAAGGTGGAAAAATTTCTTGCATTAAAACAGTGAAAGCTGCCCTGTGACTGCACCAGCAATGCAGGCTGGAACAGCATGTTTTCAAGCTGCGACGTCTAAACAATTATCTGGTCAAATGTTCACTGCCTAAAGACCTTGTGCATGTGGTACTACTTATAAAGTTGCTAGCAATGCTTAAATGTTAAAAATTCAACGTATATGCAACTCTTACGTATTATAACTACAAATGTAATGCAGCCTCCTTGCATTTCTTTACCCGTAAACGAAAACTACCCGTTAGAACAATGCTAAGCTGCCTACGTCCTGTAAAAAAATATACTGTGGGTCAACTGCCTCCTAAAAAAAAAAAAAATCCGGGAGTGGGCGTTTTGTTTTACAACCATTAACGCAGTTTTCTTTTTTTTTTCATGCAACAAGCTTTAGCGTCGAATCCACCAAAGCCAAGCGGCGGCCGCTGGGCCGTCAGCATAATATTTTCGTTGCCGGCAATGGCAAGGGGGTCGATCACTCACACAGCATACTGGCCGCCGCTCCTAGAAGCTCATTATGACCGCGCCGACGCAGCCGGTAATTTACAATAAAAGAAGCGCGGCGAGCCGAACACCAAGGAATATACTCAACACGTTTAACAACACAGCACTGCGGCAACGCGTAATAAAATTTTAACATGCACCACGATAAACAATCACTTACGGCAGAACACGCAGCATTTTTCACACGTCGCGTCGACAGACTGGAACTTGCAGTAGAGACTCTTGATTCACGTAGGCACGCACAACTTGTCAGGTATTTTGTCAAATGGCAACCTCGATGTGCGTTTGCTACAGCAGCGCAGTACGGCGACGACACAGACGCTTTGCCAGCACTCACGATGTTTCAGGTGGCACAAGAGCACTAACACGTAATATTACGGCAGGAGGAGCACGCAGTAATTCACGTAACACCAGCAAATCGAAAACAAACCACCAAAACCACGCACAACGAACAAGCCACGTCTTTTCTTGCGCACCTATAACCACAGAACAATGACTGCATATATGCGAGCCTAGACTAGACTTATTACTACAATTGGCTATCTAGCAGTCATAGAGTTTTAGCAGTTACTTTCTTCCTTCATCATCACCCCTGAAGCAAACTAGGCAGACGCCATTATAGTATTTTGTTAAAGTTGATAATAGCAAACATATATATATAATGGCAGTATATTTTCTTGATGCGAGCAACGTCTTTAGTTGTCGTAAGTTGTTGCTACTCAAAAGCGAATAAAAATGGATTAACAAACGAAGTTATTATCATCGTCATCTACATCTAGATTGACTGTTTTGTGTTTTGTTCAGCGTCCAAGCATTCACCATTCACTGTTTGTGGGCTTTTCACAAACAGAACGGCCGGATAAAAAAATTATTCCCCGCAGACATACGCAAACACACGCGCACACGCATACGCACACACACACACACACACACACACACACACACACACACACACACACACACACACACACACACACACACACGCACGCACGCACACAAAAGCACAGCGAGCACAGTGCGTCAAATCCACGCAGGCAAACAATTCACTCAAATGGAGGCTTAGCAAGACTATGTGAGCTCAAGTATTTAAACCTAGGTTTACAACTCGGCCGTGTACTGGTTTGGTGGCTTGGAGTTAAGTACTCGCCTACTGATTGAAAGGGCGGTGGTTCGAAACCCGCTCAGTGACCTTTTTTTTTTTTAACCGTGTTTTAATTGAAGGTTTTCTGCCTTAGGTTATATTTTGACATTGTTGTTGCTCTTGTTGCTCTCGTCTGGCTGTGTCCCTTTTTTTTCTGTCGCAATATATTTCTACCGCAAGCTCTGCACCAAAAAACAGTACACCGCTTCAGCATTTAGTTGCAAGGATAAGCCATTTTACAACGACCCTGAAGGAAAACACAGACTAGGACAATCGGAAGCCACTTTTTAGGTTGTTTTTGTTTTCATTGCTTCGTTTTCTATTCGGCTTTTTGTTTTCTTTTTACTTTTCCTGGTCTGTATATTCTTCTCCCTCCCACTTTTTTTTCGTAATGGGAGGGACGAGGCACTTCGAACAGCCTCGTTCAATATGTATCCTTCTTACGCCACTGTTTCATACAAACGTACCAGTTGGTAATATTAATTCTGCGAATTTATCAGACCTTACTAGCACGAAATAACGTATACAGTGCTGCAGAATGTCCACAAACCATCGGCATTGTTTCTTACCATCTCTAGCCAAGCCAAAAAACTTCACCTTTCGAGTATAATTAAGGCTTACATGCTCGACTTTATGTTTACTTGAGGAAGCACAATCTTCAGAAAAAGAATGTAAGGCAATTGCAAATAGTTATCCTTCCTCCCAGTGTCCTAGAGGCAACACAAAAGACATAAGTCAGTCTTTTGACTTCATTTTGCCTTCAGTACATACATAAGCAACAGCATTACGGCACACAGAAGAATTAAGGCAGCAAATTCAAGTTCTATCTTACAGCCTTTGTCCTAGAGGCAACACAGGGGAAACAGGCCAAAGTCTTTTTACTTCATTTTGCCTTGAGTACACACATGGGCAATAGCATTGCGGAAGTCAGAAAGAGAAGAAAGCAAGTCATTTTTAAAGTTTTATACCTCTCATCCGAAATAAAACCTTCGTATAGAAATTTAAACTTTTTCTTTACCATAGTACATATAAAGGTAAAACGTCGGGGCTGTTTATCCGGCAGTCTATAAAAAGTACACAGCCTGCTTATGTCCTAGAGGTAACACAAAGGAAAAGTCAAAAGAAAGGCCACACAGTCAACATGCAGGAGACACAAAGTAAACAGAAAGGAAAAGTTCATTTTCATAAGGGTGGGTTCTTTATGGTGTGCCCGACGACATGGTGCGAGCCGCGTTTGCGCCGTACGGCGTAGTGACTGACGTCGCAAGAGACCGATGGCGTGTGTCTGGGTGCGGCGACAAGGGCTCGACAACGCGCCTTGTGTCGCTGAAACTCAAGGCAGGCGTCTCCCCCGACGACGTGCCCCACCAGCTCCGAATCGCCGGGGACAACGCACTCGTAGTCGTTCCGGGGCGTCTGCCGCTTTGTCTGCGGTGTCAGCGTTCTGGACACGTTCGACGGGAGTGTCGTGTTCCGCGCTGCACTCGTTGTCGTCGTTTTGGCCACGAGGCCTCACAGTGCGTGCAAACTTACGCCACTGTCGCCGGACCAGTGGGGTGTGACGACAAATCTGAGCACCTCATGGATGAAGCTGAAGCGGAAGAAGTCGCCGCTGGAGGAGGGGGAGACGAGCCAGCGCCGACGCATGAGCTCAAGGACCTGCCGACGTGCAAGTCACCCGCCGTACAAGCTGGCATGGGCCAGGGAAAAGATAATGACCGGCCGGGCCTCAACACAGACGACTTATCACTGCCACCAGTGAACCAAGCTGCCCAAGGAGGAGCTATCCTGGAAACCGACCAAGCGGACGGTGGGAAGGAGTCTGACGATGACACCATCGATATGGACACGAGCAAGGACCTCGCTAGCAGCACCTGCGGAAAGCGTGGACGCGAGAGCAACGCCGACATGACAGAAGGCGACAACGCGGCTTCCGACGAGCCGCCTTGGAAGGCGGTGCTGGGGCGGCGTTCCACACAGAAGCCCAAGCGTAGCGTCCCCCCGGACAGGAGGGAGCCAGCGTCGACGCCGGCGAAGACGCCGACGTAGTCGCGCGAGTGGTGTGCGCCGGTGGGCGAGTGAGCCAGCGTCGGTCATCCTTGTGTCTGAGACTCCAGGCCCGTAATTCAGTAGTGTATTCTGCGCTGCTTTTGAATCCACGCCCCGTACCCGTGGTGCTGTCTGTAGTGTATGGGGGGGCAGGACAACGTAAGGATATTGTCGAGGTCGGAACAGGTGCCATAAATTGGTATGGGGCACATGACAGCTTCTATGTCATTTCGACGGTGCATTTGGCTGACTACAGCGGTTCACTCCTCTTCCTGGCATTAATGAAAGCACCATCCTGTCCACACGCTCATTAATGTAAATGGCAACGAATCTCCTTTCAGCACTTAAGGTGGCAACAATCAACGTCAGGGGCCTGTCGTCAAAAAGGAGACAGTACCAGCTTAACCGCCTTTTTCTGGAAGACGATATCGACATAATCGCCGTTCAAGAGACGAAAATTGAAAGTCAGGAGCATACGAACCGGATGGTGCAAACTTTCAGAGCACGATATAACGTTTGCGTGTCCCACTCGGTAGGCGCGTCAGCTGGATGTGCGCTTTTTCTGCGTAATTCTGTGGGAATTTTTGAAGAAAGTGTCAGTGTTTGCGAACGCGGTCACTTTATTGTGTGCGATTTTTTGTACTCGGAAATGGCATGGAGAGTGATTTGTGTATATGCGCCAAATAAGGAAGTGGATCGCCGCCTTTTTTTTGAAAGTTTGAAAGTGTATTTAAACTGCGATAGGCATGTAATATTTCTTGGCGATTTCAACTGCGTCTGTTCGAGCGCTGATAGAGCAAAAAAACCGCCGACACATGATTTGAGTGCGACGGTTTTAAATAGCCTAGTGCATGAGTTTGGCCTGGAGGACGTCGCGTGTGTTCTGTCGAACATGAATGCACCACAGTACACACATTTTCAACGTGAAAGTCACGCAAGATTGGACAGAGTTTACGTATCACTGGGTCTTGTGCCTCTGTGCGAGGCCTACAACGTGAAACCGCTGTCCTTCAGCGACCACAGCATGGTGACGTTTACAATAGGTCAGAAGCAAAGGAAAACTCGCTTTACCTGGGATACCTGGAAATTCAATGTAAAACTACTGAATGATGAACCATTCACAACTGGTGTAAAGAAAAGATTAGAGGAGGCAATCGGAACAGAAAGCGGGTCACTTATCACCGCCTGGGAACAGCTAAAAAGTGACGTTAAGATAAGTGCAATAGAAAGATCGTCCGTCATACGCCATAAAGAAAAGGAGGAGGAAACACAACTACAAAGCCAATTGCACTTCTTGCTAGGCATTGAGGCTCAACAGCCTGGAACTTTTACAAAAGAAATAAGAGAAGTTAAAAATAAGTTGGACGTCATTGACATCGAGAAGTACAGGGGTGCCATAGTGCGCGCACGCGCAGAGCGACTCTGGTTGGGCGAAACGCCAACCAAACGTTCCCTGAGTGACGAAAAGGGTTATGCGCTAAAGAATGAGATCAAAGCTATTCGATACAATAATGTGGTTTCTAGGGACCCTGAAGTCGTGGAGCGCGCGTTTTTTGAACATTATAAGGAACTGCTGGGAACTGAAAAGCAAGGCAGTAAAGATTACGAGCTAACTTTCTTGCCGTCAATGCCAAAGTTAAGTGATGATGACAGAGCAAGCATGGAGGCGCCGATCAGTTTGCAGGAGATAAATAACGCCATCGATGAATTATCCATAGGGAAGTCACCGGGGCCAGATGGATTGGGAACCGAGTTTTACAAGTTCTTCAAAGAAGATATAGCATTAATTTTGTACAGGGTCATAACGGAAGCGTATGAATCCAAGAGAACACCGCCTTCGTTCCGGAATAGTCATATTGTGTTAATTCCTAAAACTGATGATCCTGAAAAGCTGTTGGCGGTAGAGTCGTATCGGCCAATCAGCTTAACGAATGTTGATTACAAAATTTTCATGAAGGTTTTGGCTAGAAGATTGCAAGGAGTGATCAAAACAATTGTTGGAACCCATCAAACATGTGGAATTCAGGGACGATCTATTTTTACCAATATTCATGTCGCAAGAAGTGTATTAGAGTGTTGCGACGCTCTAGGGGGCCACGTGGCGATGATCCAAATTGATTTGCAGAAGGCCTTTGACCGTGTTGCGCATAACATTCTTTTCTCAGTGTTAGAACACGTTAACGTAGGATTCGTCATCCTCGAAGGTGTAAAGATGTCGTACACTCAGTGCTCAGCTCGTGTTATTGTAAACAAAAAAGTGGGACGAAGTTTTGATATACTGTCGTCGGTGAAGCAGGGGTGCCCCTTGAGTCCCTTATTGTTTGCAATTTATCTTGAACCCTTTTGTTTAAAGATTCTTCAAAATGAAAATATACACGGATTCCGTTTGCACTGCAGTGAAGTTAAAATTTTGTCATATGCCGATGACATCGCTGTTTTTTGTAGTGGTAGGAAAAGTGTGAGGGAGGTGGTGAACGATCTAAAGCGATTTTGCGAGTTGTCTGCCAGTGCAGTTAACTGGAACAAGTGCATAGGATTTTGGCATGGTGACTGGCAAAGTAAGCCAGTGTTTTTCGAGAACATGCCTTGGACGACAACTCCGGCCAGGTATCTGGGCATCCCCCTTGAAAACTACCAGGATGCTAGAGAGTACTGGGACGGAGAAACTGATAGAGTTAGAGAGAAATTAACACAATGGGGGGGAAGGTATCTGTCAATGTTTGCCCGTGCATCAGTATGTAATGTGTTTGCTGTTGCCAAGGTATGGTACGTCCTACAGGCGATTTGTATGTCAAGAAGGAACATACAAAAGCTGCACAGAGTGTTCGCGGTGTTTTTGTGGGGCTCAAGTTGGGAGCGCATGAGTCGAACTAATTTGTTTCGCTCGGTGAAAAGTGGTGGATTGGGACTGGCACATTTGTTTATCCGACAAATAGTTTCTAGGTTTATGTTTCTGAGAGATCAGAGAGATGGCTTTCTACGTACTGTGGTACAAGCCCGACTACGTGATGTCATTCCAGACTATGTAGTTTCAACTTCTGAAATGCGATGTGTACGTGTGCGTGGGTTCTTGCGGGAAGTTGTGGATGCTTTTAGGATTTTAAGGGTTAGGTTTTCCTCGGAGTATTTGAGTAGTGTACCGCGAAAACGTTTGTACAAAGATATGATTGATGTGTGTCTGCCTGTTCTGGTTTATCGTCAAATATATGCAGTGGGTTCAGGAAAAGATGTTCTAAAAAGAGTGAAACGAATGCCAGTACGTTCATCTGTTAAATCTTTCTTCTTTAAACTTCATAGCGGCACGCTTCCAGTAAAACCCTGGCTGCAGGAAAAAGGACTATATGTACACCCATGGACACTTAACTGTAGACTATGCCAAAAGCTGGAAACAATTGAGCACATCTTTCTGGACTGTTGGGATGCGGTGTTTCACTGGGACATCCTCCAACGAACCCTGAAAAAAGACTTACCATTAACGCCTTATGGCATTCGCTTTTTGCCCGTAAACAACGATGGAGGCGTGCCCTATGATATGTTCATGGCACTTAGTCTGCATTCTATGTGGAAAACTCGCATGGCGGTTCAAAATGCCGAAGAGGATGCTCGCACAGTGCGAGAGTACTTCATTGAAAGCGTTGCTTATATAAGAGAAGAATATCTAGTGATGCCGGAAGAGCCTGAGTGGTTACCCATTCTGGATGTTCTAGCGCAATTTAAGATGTTTTAAGCCACTCCCTTCAGCCGATTGGTGGCTGGAGCTAGTAATTTGTGTACTGAACAGTGCGTGTTGTGTTGTCGCCAAGCAGGCAATAAAGAAAAAAAAAAAAAAAAGCTCCGTGGCTCAGTAGTCTGGGGCGCTGCGTATGACACCGCAAATGTTTTGCAAGTCACGAGTTCGAATCCCCGCGGGTACGTGCTTTTTTTTTTGTAAGTTAACTTTTTTGTTTTCCGCCGATGTTTTCTATATTGAGTTCACCTTTTTTTTGGGCCGCAACGTTCATGGCTACACGAACTAGTTCACAAAACGCGCGCAGGCTGGCACATGCATGGCGCGCTAGCGAGTTCTCGTTGGCGTGCTGTTGCCATAAGCACCGACTGCTTGCAGGCAGTGGGCACAGGCCAGAATGAACAGACCCTTGGCCTGGTGCGAACACGCTTTTTACGATACAGGCATGAGGGAGGCAAGCTCCAATTATGGGGGAAAAGCGCATGACATTTGGGCGTCTACGGGTACGCGGAGGGCGTTCATGAACTGCGTAGGTTTCGGCTAGTGAATGCTAAGATTCCAAGCCGTCCTAGGAGGCTTATCTTTATGCATTTTTACAGCTGACAACATGGCAGAAGCGCGGTACGATGATTACTGAGTCATTGAGAATGCCCATCCAACAACGCCCCCGGTTGTGTTTTACAGAACCGAAACCGAAACTTGTTTGGTTGCTCACCTTGGGCATCTTCCAATCACGGTGCCCGCTCCTCCTAACGTCACAGCTTTAGTTGGTGCGGCCGCCGCAAACCGCGCATGGTAGCTTTTCTTCTTTCGCGCTTTGTAAAATAATTACCGATTTGTCAATCGTAAAAACGATGAAAAGTGTGCTAATTTGAGCCAGTCTACACAGTGCAAGCAAAAACGGGAGCTTGACAAATTCACTTCAGTGTCCCTTTAAGTGTCGAGTGTGTGCGCTCGATGCGGATCCCTGCCCCCGTAACAAAACCGACAGGGTACACTGTCCGTCTTTATGACAAATTATCTGGCACATATCTGTTGATATTAGGCGTCGTATGCTTTTTAGCAGCAGTTATCCGACTTTGAGGCGAAATTTAACGATGCGTAGCTGAAGTGTTTTGAATGGACGAAGTAACATTCCAAATGTTGTGGGGGCCGAGGGCTTCTGGTTTTCGGTTAAAAAGTTTAGCAAAGGCAACAGAACGAAGTTGGAGTAAGCCAAGTGCTCAGCTTTTGAAAGACCAAACTGTTATGACTCTTGGTGATTTGCTGCTCATAGCTTTAAAATGGTGCAGCTCGAGGCGAGGAACTGCCGACATGCCTTGGAAGGCTAAGTCCGCCTGTCGACTCACTCACTCACTCACTCACTCACTCACTCACTCACTCACTCACTCACTCACTCACTCACTCACTCACTCACTCACTCACTCACTCACTCACTCACTCACTCGTTCGCTCGCTCGCTCGCTCGCTCACTCACTCGCTTAGTCACTCGCTTAATCGCTCGCTCGCTCGCTCAGCCAGCCAGTCAGTCAGTCATTCAGTCAGTCAGTCAGTCAGTCGGTCGGTCGGTCGGTCGCTCAGTCGGTCTGTTGCTTGGTCGGTCGGTCAGTCAGCTAGCCAGCCAGCCAGCTAAGGCACTTAGGCAAGCGTCCCTGGAGCGAACTTACATTTTCAGTTTTAGTGGCACCTCAAAGGGTTTAATGAACATTTTTAACAATTTTAATTGAAAATAAAACCAACAACCATCGTTTCTAAGAAGCAGCTCTACCTTGACATTGTGCATTAATACTTATTGCAAAAGCGTGCATGCCTCAGGTTTTCTGACTGGAGAGAAAAAAAACTGCTTTATTTATGAGAGCCTTGTGGGAGTGGAGCCTTCTTACAGGTAGCCATGTGCCTTCCTTGACGCTACCTCTCTCAACCAGCAGGAGCTGATCGCAAAAGAGGGAGCTGGACAGCAGCGTCTGGCACTGCTCGGGGAAATGGGAAGGGGCTGGAGGTGGCAAATCAGGGTTCTGGGTGCATTCAAATATAACGCGCCCAACTCTTTCTGATTGCATACAGAACTAGCATTGGGCTTCGTGCTGATTTGGGAACGTAAGGTGCAGCAGTGTTGGGTGGTTTGTTTACGCAAGTCGGAGCGTAGTTTCTTGTGTCTTTCTTAGTTGGGGGTGGGGCAACGGAGGTGTTCTGCGACCGAGTCAGTATGCTGTGTAATTTCCTGGTGGTGAGTAACATAAGGTGGTGAGTAACATAAGTTCAGGTGAGTCCTCCGCGGCCTGGTCGACGAAACCTCGCGCCTTGAGGTGTAATCATTGCCCTCCATAGCGGAGTGGGCCGGTGCCCACACCACTTCGACAACCCCGCCTGGTGGCTTGCTTGGCAGTATGTGGTATGTCACTGGGGCCACCCAGCTTGACGTGAGACTCCTCCATACCACTTGTGAGTCAGTAATTATGACACTTATCTTCGCTTGTGCGAGAGCTAAAGCTACTGCTAGTTCTTCCGCTTCTTGCGGTGAGGCTCGTGGCAGGGTTGCCCTAACGACGAGGTCTGTCTTCGTTGTCACCACCCCTACCTTAGTTTGTCTTTTGGGGTATGCGGCTGCATCTGTGTTGGCCACTGTGGGCAGAGATCTGTTTTCTGTGTCCAGAACTTTGGCTGTTGCTTCTCGCAATCTCTGATGGTAAAAAGGATGCATATTCTTCGGCAGTGGATGGACTATGATGTGTTTCCGCCATTTCTGCGGTATTTCCTTCGTTGAGACAGTGTCCGCCACTTGCGTAAATTTTAACTGGGCAAGGAACTTCCTGCCCGTTTGGGTTTATGCGAGGCGAGCTTTTTGTTTGGACAGAGAACCTTCAATTAGCTTGTCGACTGTGTTGTGTAGCCCAAATCTAAATAGCCTGTCTGTGGACACGCTCATTGGAAGGCCGAGTGCTTGTTTTGTTGCTTTCATGATGACGATGTTAAGTTTGTCGATTCCTATCTTGGTTAGCACTGCATACGGCACTCAGCAGAGCAGGTTATTCTTGAGATAATAAAAGCCTTGATGAGACAAAGTATGTCTTTCTCTTTCAAGCCACTGTGTCGGTTGGTGATACTCCTGATTATGTGTAGCACCTGTTCGGATGTTTTCGTAAACCGTTCTATCATTTGGTCGTTCTTCGCGTCCGATTGCATCAGAAGGCCTAGAATTTTCAGTGATGTGTAGGGTTTGATTACCTGTTTCTCAAGGGTCACCCGGATGTTATGTTCTTTTCGTTTGCGGCGGCGGCGTCGAACCACAAGAAGTTCCTACTTTTGGGGTGCGCAAGTCAATCTATATACCTTCGCATACTAGTTGATTGTACCGGCGGCGAGTTGCAGAGTGCCCTTCGGACCCCCATTGCATCGGTCCCCGTCCACAGGGTTGCATCGTATGCATAGAGGGCATGTTTTAGGTTCGGTATACTCTCCAGCCCCCCAAGAGGCCCAAGAGCCTGATGTTGAACAATAGCGGAAACCGGACTGAGCCTTGGGCGGTCCCTCGACAGCCAACGGTGTTGGGATCCGAGGTGAGGCCCCAGATCTTGAGTATGGCTTTTTGGTTGGACAGGAAGTCGTCAGTATAGGCGTATTTCTTCTTTCCCAAGCCTGTGTTGTTCTGGTTCCGAAGGAGGATCCCTTCAGATCAAGTGCGAGGATGGCTCATGACGGATGGCGGGGAAGAGAATGTCCTCCTTCACTTGAATTAGCACATCCGGTGTCCCGAAGTGTCTTCTGAATCTGGATATTGTGGCTGGTATCTGCCTGATCTTGTCCAGGCGTTTCTGGAGGTGCTTTAGAATTATGTTTTCTATAATTTGCCTACGAAGGACGTAAGAAAAACTGCCCGCAAGTTTTCGATGTGTGTTGACTTCCCCGGTCTCGGTATGAATGCGGATTTCCGCCGTCTTCCGTTGTGCTGGAACTCTCCCCTCAGTTCAAAAATTGTTAAAGGGGTCCATGAGAATTTGAAGGGGTTGGTTGTCTAAGTTTGTGAGAACTGCGTAGGTGACCTGGTCTGGGTCTGGGGCGCTGCTTTTTCTGCTTTCGGCGATGGCTACCTTACCTTCGTAGAGCTGTATCTTTTTGTCGAGTTCGGTGTTCGGGTTCCAGTGTATGAAGGAAGGGTGGAGTTACATACCACCTTCAGGTATTTGCGTTCCAGATCTTGCAGAAGTTGGTGTGTAGTTCTCTGTAATGCGTTGAGTGTGCGGGTCATGCTACGTTCTTAATCGCCCTTGCTCTTTAGCGGGTCGATTAAGTGGCGCAGCAGCTGCCAGGTCTTCCTCATCATTAGAGTGCCCTGGAGTTCATCACACAACTTTAGCCAATTTTCTTTGCACATGGTTGCTACGTGCTCTGCCGCTTGTTTGTTTATCTCAGCTATTTTCTTGCGGACCTTGGGGTTATGCCTGTGTTTTTTCAATATTCTGGTACGACTGTGATTGGGTTAAGTTTCGGGTCTACACAGGGATTCTGGTATGTGGTGGCGGTGACTTTAGTATGCGTCTTTACGTCTGAGGCTATCTGCCACACCCAATCCACCCAATCCTGATAAGGAATCCTGTGGATTCCTCCCGAGACATTCTGGTCTTGCGAAATCGGTCCCAGTCGGTAATTCCGGCTGCACCGATTTTGGTTTTTTAATTTCTGCCTTTAACTGCAAGACGGATAACATAGTGGTCTGATCCGGGGTTAATTTCAGTAGTCATCCACGGGACGCTTCGCGAACCTGCGACCAACGAGAGGTCTGGGCTCGTGTCTCTTGATGTACTGGTGCCAAGTCTGGTTGTGGTCTCAGGCTCATTTAGTGGGGCAAGGTGGTTTCGGTTTAGCACGTTCGCTATTGCCTGTCCTTTCTTGGTGTTGTCCTTGTACCCACACATCTGGTGTGGAGCATTACAATGTCCCAGTATAAGAGTGGGGTGGTCCCTTGCTAACGCCAGGGCTTTCTGTGCGGTTTCCTGAACTCCGGGTTTCTTGCTCGAGGGGCGGCAGTAGATGTTAAGGATGAATAGGTTGGTCCTTTCCATGGTTGAGCGCGAGTGGATCTTTACGAGCGTATTCTCACAGTCCCTCTGTGGGGTAACATACTGTGTCGCCGAAATGCTGCTCCGCACTAGGGTTGCTGTTGCTTCTCGGGGTGGGTCGGCGTATGTTATATATCCGGGCAATCTGGTGTTTCCATTCGTTTCTTGGAGGGCTATTATATCTGGTTGTGGGTATTGTCTTTTATACCGCGACAATTCCATTGCAGAACTGCCGTGGCGTCGCGTCGGGCATGTTGTTTCGTGGCGGCATCGTGAGATCCAGTGATATCCTTGTAGGTCTTGGATCACTTGTGTATGGGGTGGGACTAATGGAAGAAAGACGGAAGTACTTTTGCGTTGCCGGTGAAACGAAGTTATCAGATGGTTCATGGAGGTTTTAGTTTAGAGCTCGGAAACGTTTCTTTATCTAATAGCGGACAACGTCTTGCAAGTGCCGTTCCCTTATAATTTAGTACAAAGGAAGCAGCTGGATCCGCTTGCGTAGTGTTGCTTGTACTTTTCTCTTTAACGCAGTACCGTTAGGTGGAATAGGCCGATGTTGAAGAACTATAGAATCAGTGCATAGAAACTGGTGGGGTTGGCGTTTTTATCTGACAGCTTTGTTTAACTCGAAATGTTGAAAATTTGTTTTCCTGGCACACGTAAAGGCTTACGAATGGTAGCAAAAGAGCCATCGGCTTAAAGAATAAAAACACAGCGAATAACACTCCGATCTGCGCCAAATTTCTTAGCGAAGCTTCAGTAAACAAGGATCAGTAATTTACTTCAAACAAACATCTCTTAATTTTTGGTTTGAGAGGGATTCAAGGAAGGTCTTGGATCTTGCTGTTGCGAGAACTAAGCACCCATTCCGGATAACACCACGGGTCGGTGTCTCTAGCAGATAAAAATGGACCCAGTGAATGCGTTGTTACCTTCAACTCACAAACGCGTGCTAGTGACATCTACTGAGACACAGATGAGTGCTTGAGCATGCCAATTAGACAAGTAGGAGGGTGGATCCCAGCTAGATGTCCACTTGGCCTGGTGTTGCGACCGCGGATACGCGCCGTGTCATAGTACCGAAATTTCCACAATAACACAATTTAGCGGATTTTCCACTTGTAATCGTTATCATAGCGTAAATGGAGATAATTGGTCGAACAGAATTTTGAAAAAAAGAAAAAGAAAAACAAAAAAATACGGGAAATGCTGAGCCTTGCCACGCCCTTCATTTACAAAAAAAATGCAGATTTGGCGCAAATAACACCTGTGATCGTTATAATAGGGTAATAATTGGACGGACAGGCCTTAGAAAAACCAAGAAAACTGGCTCTAAAAAACTCACACTCAAGAGAAGCGGCATAAGAATGCGGCGTAATAGTAGACAATTTTCTGAATTTATGAAATTTTTTAAAGGGCCTCGTTTCATTCGCGGTGTGTTATGAACAAGTTGTATTATTGTACGCGGAAGCGCAAGGTTGCGGTTCCGCATTTTCAACATTTTCAAGGCAGTTCACCTAAAGCATAGCACTTGGGCATGAACGCACCCTTGTGCATCGGAAGTTTGGACCATATAAAAGAGTGCAACAAATAAATGGGTTGCAATGGCTAGAATTGCACTAACACATTTGTAATTTGTGCACTTCTGAAACATCTTCATGACCTCAGTTTTCATGCAATGAGGGTTTACCTTTATAATCTCACAGTGTTTCACACCGTGATTTATCAGGCCTCAATGCAAATACCACGAAATAAAAAAAAAACTCTCTATATTCATAATGCCATGTTGCAAACAAAGCTGTACAGCAAATATCTGTATACCTTAAACCCATCCGGATCTTGAAGTCATAGTCTACTCATACAAGCTTGGGACACGAACAGAGAACTGAGTTAGGTATGTAAATGTTAAGTATTTTGTCATTCTCGAATTCATCAGCATGCGCAACTGTGAGATGAAAATTACATAAATGACACCATGTCGAAGAAACGATGTTTTCTTTTTATTTGATATACAAAATACAAATGTGAACACAAATCACTTATACTGAAATAACAAATACAAATATTAGCAGATTGACCTTATGGAACACACAAAGGAAAATCTTTTTTGTGGAAGAGCAAATGACGACCTGTTAAGATAAAATTAGTTTTCATTTATGGAATTTTCAGCAGCTTCCTGCTTACAAAACAGGGAGGAAACTCGTCTTTTTTGCAGGCTACTGACTGGGTAACGCCCAACGTTTGGCCTAAAGCTGACGGGTATCTGATGTCCTTAATGTAATATATTACCAAACAAAGAAAAAAAGAAAAAGTACATTATCTGGGCTTCAATTATGGTCCAGATACACCCCTCCTGATTATGTAGATGGACTTTGTAGAATCGCCCCAAGCAATCTTTGGCCCGGGAGCTGCTGCTTCTGGAATTTCGTCGCACTGAATGGAAACAGCGTTGTAAACATTTCAAAAACGTTGAGTCACGGGTAGCAATCTGTTTTGTTGGCACTAAGCGAAGAAAAGAAACGGCAGGCGAAAAAGTGACTAGGTACAAAATGGTGCCGTTATTTATCGGCGGTATAACAGTATAGCCTGAAGGTGCGCAGCAGAAATATCACCAACGCATTAGCAGATATGTGAAAATATCATAAATCAGGCAAGTGCATCGCTGTAGTTTAGGCAATTATTTATTTCTTACTGCTTGTAGATTCAGACGCTCTCCAAAAGGACGTTTTCTTCATATACATGGGAAGGCCGAACGCTTTTTCAATGCAAAGGCGTGCGAGAAAACTTTGCGATAATTTTATTTGACGCCGACGCGTCAATTGGATGACGTAAAGGAACTCTGTTCTCTGTTACATGCGGAGGGTAATGTGCCCTAATTTCTCTTTATGAAACAATTTCCACCAATAGTATGGCGCAAAACATTTTATTAAAGATCTAATCAAATTGCTAGCAATATCTTTTGCTAAAGCATAGGTAAACTGCGCGCACCGAACAACAGCCAACGCATCTGTAACAACATTTAGACGAAACCGCTTCGAGCGACTTCCACGCCGGCGACGCGCCGCGTTTGCGCTGCCAATGCTATCATGTTTCTGGAAACCGCGAGTTGACACTCCAGACAGACGAAAGCAGTGGCGAACACGAGATGGGGAAAGGTGTTACTCATGAATGTTCCTTCATGTGAAAACTTTACCACTTAAACGCACCGTAATGAAGTTTACAAATCGTCACAGAATCCAGGCTACTCAACGGGGAGAGAAAAGTCACTAGCCGAAACGACGACGCGAAAACCTAGTTACGAAAAAACGTTACCTAACCTTTTTCTACGTGTACCGAAAATGATAAGCAGTGGCCATAGAATACTGAAAAATACAAAAATCAAACTGGGCTTTATGTGCCTTGACCTGGACAGGGAAGCGCGCGTAAAAATGCAATTTCTTTATGGCACCACGGTACTCATTACGGCAACGGAACAACCTCACATGTGCAAGGGGTGTTATTTTTCGCCTGAATCCCAAAACGGCCGCCGCACTGGGAAACCGAATCCTCTCTATAAAGCACGTCAAATTTACCGTACGACCCCGGGTATCGAAGAATAGTGTTGGCGCGGGCTTCTTACGACGACGAAAAATGCATAATTTCGTGGCCCTTAATAGTTGTCTGCCCACACTAATTCTTACAGTCTGCGCCGCGCACCCCTCGAAAAACATAACAAAACAAGAAATCCTGGAACTTACCTATTCTTTCGTGTTCAACCGGGCTATTCCCGCAATACACACACCAGCTGGCTTGACATGGCGCAGCTGCTAGGCTTGCGTTCCAAGTGGCCCTAATAAACCCATCGCATTCTCAGTTGTTTCCACTGTTACACCGACCTCGAAGCACACATTTGATGTCAGCGGAAGCGAATGTGATCAAGAAAGTGTGCACACTCGGAAGTAAGTATGAACTACAGAGCAAGAGTCAAAGCGCGGGACCCCAACTTGCTCCGCGCTGAAATTCTTCACCGGACCACACCGGACCACAACTCGCCGCGCGCGAAATTTTTTCCACTCCTAGTGCGCATGTGTGTGCAAGATTTTTTTAAAATGTTTTTCGGCTTTCGCCGCGCCGTCGGGCGCGCGTCGTCGGCCACCGCAAAGGAAGCTCGCGGGCCATGTGTGCGGAGGAATACGCGGGTTCGCCGCAAGCCACACATTTCGCTCGGAGCTTCACGATTGCCCCCCTTTTTATTTATTTCCTGGCGTCAGGCTGTCTGCTTGTTCATAGCCGTGACACGGGCCGTTGGCGCAGCATATAAGCGTGCTGCAACCACCTGCGGTTTCTTCACGGAAAAGACGTCTGTCATGGCCTCTTATATCACAGTATTGAGACTGCCCATCGCATATAAATAGGACGCCATCCGGGACGCGACTAAGAGTGATTACGAGAATAGCAAAGGGCGTTCCCTCTGCCCCTTTTCTCCTCTTTGTATTTTAATGCGAGCGCCCGTGTTTGCCGAGTGAGTATAGCCGACAGAAGGAGGATATTACGCGTTGAGAAAAGAATGGTATAATAATGAGAGGATGGTTCAATATTTGAGGTAATGCTTTTGCAGTAATTTTTTTTTCGGAGATAACTTTACTCACCCAGGTTAAGCTGCAGAATAATGTGTTTGAGACAGTGCCGCCAAAATAAGTTGCCTCAGCCATAAAACGCGCAGGTATTTGTTCTTGTTTATATGGAGTTTTCTTCTTGTCTTGACAAGAAGAGAGCGGAGTGGGTCAGGGAACAAACGCGTGTTAAGGACATATTAGTAGAAATTATGAAGAAGAAATGGACTTGTGCAGGGCATGTAATGCGAAGGCAAGATAACCGTTGGTCATTAAGGGTAACAGAGTGGATCCCTAGAAAAGGCAAGCGTCGTAGGGGGCTGCAGAAAGATAGATGGGCAGATGAGATCAAGAAGTTTGCGGGGATAAATTGGTCGCAGTTAGCATAGGACCGCCGTAATTGGAGATTAATGGGGGAGACTTTTTCCCTGCAGTGGGCGTAGATGGGCTCGTGATGATGATATGGAGTTTTATATCCGCTTCGGTACATTTCCAGGACGAAAAAATGGGGCCATTCCACTCCGTGAATCTGGATGACCAACGAAAGTTCATAACATACACATCACACACATGCTTACAGAATGTACACGTACTTATTTTTCTCGTCATTTTAATGGTAATGGCAATAAAATTGTGTCGACTTAAGGAAACGTGGAAGGACTGCAGTTTCGTCCTATCGGAGATACATGGGGTTGTCCGTTCCCTTCCCGTAGGAGCCCGTGTATTGAAAACAGGTGGGACTTCCAGAACCTTTAAAGCTTCGCTGGAAATGGCAAAACTACTAAAAGTAAAAAAGGGCCTCACTTAAGTTACGTGTGGCTGCATTTTGAGATTAGCCAAGCTGAGGTTCGGAGATTAGTTAATTTAAAACATTGTTTCTCCATAACATAACGAAACCTAATGTTAGCTACCCAAACCTAACCTAACGTAACCTAACCCCCCATCGTAACTCCACGTAGCTTGGCCTAATTAGTTCAACAGAGCGGTACCAACCGTTTTAAGGGGAACCACATGGAGATATTTTCGTGAGAGAGTGACAAGCGTAACTACATAATTCCCAGTGAGTGGACTAGGGTTGCTGGCGACAGCCACCAGCTGGCGCTTACACAGCATAATGCATTGCCGCCGGAACTCTTCGTCGCTGTCCCTGCGTCTGGTCGGCAGAAGCAGACCAGAAGGAAGCGACCGCGACGAGGTCTTTCAGCCCGGTGTCGTAGCCAAGCACACACTGCCCCGGATTCGCGAATTTGCACTTCTTTAAAGCGAACGTTTTCGTAGCGGGACCGATGTCGTCCTGTCAAAATACCAATTAATTGCGCCATAGACCGGTTGGTCCACCGAAAAGCTCTGGTAAGATTTCTGGACACAGGGCGCGTGCGTGAAACCGGGCTTCCATTGTGTCAGGAGGGTTATTTAAAAATAGCGAAAAAGAACGGTCCTAGATAAGACAACACACACACATCCATCATAAAAAAAGGAGTAAACACAATATTATACCCTTATCTCATAAACCCCGTATCGGTATACATTCAGGTCATTCTTAGATGAGTTTACTTACTGCACGTTCTTCGTTTGTGATTTCGGTCTTTGATTTTTGGACGATCGTTGAACGCACTCTCAGAGAAGGTTAAATGCACTTTTAGTGAAGGTATTGCGCTTTCGCGCTTCTCTCAACTTTCATTAGGGAGGGATGGTGAAGTTTTAATGGAACGCCTCGTGCAGACACGAACTATATTCTGAAAATGCGAGGAGGTGTACCATGGCTTATCAAAATAAGGCGGACTATCATTGCATTTGTATGAGCAAAGCGGCACCAAAGTATTCTGTAATATTTGCGCAGAGTATTTTGAAAGAGAGGATAAATGGCTTTTTTCTGCAAGGAGGGCTGGGTGTTTCACCCGCAGGTTATATAGATTCGTATTTCTTCTTTTATTTATTGTAACCTTAAAATTTCAAGTCACACCCCTAATGTGCCACATAACATCAAAGAGAGCAGGCACTAACAAAGCTTCTGTGAATGACAATCACAAAAGGGTGACATGACTTGGGGGAAACAAAGGAGCCACGAAAACCACGACAAAGGAGCCACGAATATAGCTCGGGCAGACACGAGCTATATTCTGAAAATGCGAGGGGGTGTACCATGGCTTATCAAAATAAGGCGGACTATCATTGCATGAGCAATGCGGCACCAAAGTATAATGTAATATTTGCGCAGAGTATTTTGAAAGAGAGGATACATGGCTTTTCTGCAAGGAGGGCTGGGTGTTTCACCCGCAGGTTATATAGATTCGTATTTCTTCTTTTATTTATTGTAACCTTAAAATTTCAAGTCACACCCCTAACGTGCCGCATAACATCAAAGAGAGCAGGCACTAACAAAGCTTCGGTGAATGGCAATCACAAAAGGGTGACATGACTTGGGGGAAACAAAGGAGCCACGAAAACCAGCCTTAACGAACATATCTCTCGGAACCCTACACAATTGTGTAGGGTTCCGAGGGTTTTAAAAATGTACAATTGTGCGGGGTATTAAAATCTACTTCAACAAACGCAAAGCGGTAATACCGAATAATTTTAAAGGTACACGCAGAATGCATTTCGTTAGGATATGAAATTGTCATTTACCTGTGTGCCTGTACGAGAGTGAGCTCAGAGCCATGAAAGGCTAGTGTCTTGGAACCACAGTCGAATGCTTGTTTTTGAACCAGGGAATAGGCATGCGCAGAGATAAGGTTGTTTAACTTGGCACCGTACTTGTGAGTGAAGACGTGTATATTCAGTTCTCATGTAAGCGATGGGAGCAGTACTTGGGCAAATTTGAACTCTTAAAATCCTCAAGCGAGGAAAAAGAGAAACAAGCCACACCGCTATAATTCTATAATTACATATATGCTGGAATGCGCGGGATCAGTTTCGACATCATCACTTTCATCGTACTCGGGCCACACGAAAAGCATGGCTCCAAGATATTACTCGCAAGGTTTTGTCGTGACCTTCTTCTAAAACTTGGACTTCAGGAACATGGTAAGGTGTTGCACCCCAAAGTACGTGAAATAGTTTTAAATGGAATTGTAAATGTGCAGAATCTTGCTTCTTGAGAATACCGTCATCAAATGCAACTCGTCGGGGATGAAGAGCTCGAGGTGGCTGCAACCTTTCTGCTACGTTTCTCCAATCCAAAACAAGAACCCGGCATCGCAGAGCGAAGCCATTACGAAAACATTAAGACACTGTTCTTATTGCACGTGAACGCATTGCACATGGTCTAAATGAACAAATTTACCCGCTCACCACGGTGGTTCTCGTGGAAAATCCAACAGCGCCGAGAGTTGGCACTGTGCATTACGTTAACCTTCGCTACGAGTCCTGATGCTAGGCAAGCGGCAGATCTTCCGGAATATTTCGGACACGGCTACGGACACCATCATCACGCGGTAAACGTCGCTGCCGATGATCAGGGCGCACAGATGGGTGGCTTGAAAAATTCCCTGTTCGACGTCGGGGGAAGCAACGCGTGGCTTGGTGGCCACGAAAATGCGGCCGTGTCAGCTTATGAGGGGCGACGGTTGGATGGCCGGCAGCATAAACAGAATCTGGAACCGTGAATTTGGAAAGGTTCATGGGAACTCGATCGTAGGAGTCGTGTAATAACGGCTGCCGGAGCACCCCGATACTCTGTTCTCTCACTGGATCTGCCACACCTTCAGGCTTGCTGGAGGTTGCGCTCTCGGCGTTCTGTGTGTTTCTGTGCGTGACGTGCTTGGCTGGGTTCGTGGTTCCGCATATGACTGCCGGGGTGGTGTTGTTGGAATGCCGGAACGGGTACCAGGCGGAGAACAGGACCATCAGCGTGCCCAGAGTCATGCAGAGGAACGCGCCGCAGACAAGCTGCGTCCACTGGCTGTCACTGCGACAGCAGAAGAAAAGAATGTTGGCAGCGCTGCATTTCTTCAACTGACATTGGAGATTGCAAATAAAATTGCCACAAAAGATGCTGAGATAAGAAACTGCCTGGAACGATCATACGAGAGGCACGGGCAACGAGCTGTGCGCTATATTACCGATGACTTGGTATTTACTGAATACTGTGGAGGCTATAACCATACGTACGAGAAACCTGCGTCTAAATGTCACCCGCTGGTGCTATGGTACCGCGAATGGTCATGCACAGAATAGTGTCACCGTACCGCAAGTACAGGCCAACTGTGCTGGTGTCTTCTACGCCTAAAATGTGCCAATAAAGTAGAGGATAAAGTACGGGGTGAGGCGGCGATAGCTCATCCCTAACATCCTTTAAATTATCGCTGTGAACTGTACAAGGCATAACATACACCCTCTACCGACCATGTTATAAGAACCCTTCTATATCGGCCACCTTAAATGTTCAATCTCAATGCAGCTCGACTTCAACGCAAGCAGAAATTGCGGACCCACCCTGTGTCAGCTGCCGAGAGCACGTGACAACTCGTCTTGAGTACTGTGCGTAGAAGGCACCAACGTCTGGCGGCGCACCTCAATTGTCTAGAGGTCACAGGCAAGCACAATAACTCGTGCAGAATTGAGATTGGGCGAGTTGGTTACCAATCAGAGATAATATCAGCTTGACCATAAACACGAAGGGCTGTCAAACACAGCACTGTATTGTGTGTGTTTTTCCACCCGTCCTTCTTTTTTTTTTTTCAAGCTGAAAATTACAGGGAGTACCTTGCAGTTACAAGCTGTTACTGTCAAAACATAGGTATAGGTATAGTCTGACTCCTGCAGCGGACTTATTTCTATGGCGTTAGCATTAAAAACCCTTTGTACTAAGCATAGTGTAACGTTCTGGGACAATGTGAGAGGAGGTCCACAGCTTTGCATCTAGAGGTGCTACTAAGACTCGGTTTTCCAGCCTTCCAATGTACACTGACGTGGTAACTACCAAAACGGCAGTAAAGAGAGCGGCAGAGCAAAAGACGAAATAATAACTTAGCCAGCCACTGCATATGTCGGCCCGTCGAAACATTCCTTCAACACCCACTCGTAAACTAGACATGTGCGCCATTTTTAGAAGGCAGAACTTTCGTCAAGTATGTTCCTTTCGCACTTCCTACGCCCAAATAACCCATAGAATTTCATACTAACATATAGTAAAGGGAAATCTGTCGCTGCAGTCGCGGGTCGGCGTGGGCGGCGCCATTGTCGCTAGTGACGTTCCTCGCCTCCTTGGCTTAGCTAAACATATGGCATCTTTTTTTTGTCTCGAAGCCAAAATCAACAAAAAAAGGGTAACATTTTTTTTCTTGTTCATCGTGCATGAAGCTTCTACATAATCACTGACAAATTAATATTTTTGGAGGTTCAATTTTTTAACAAAACATATTTGATGAACCTTCTACAGTAATATTGTTCTTGTTTGCAGCCACAGCCAACTTTTCAGCCTGTTCATGAGCCATGCCAAGGACAACTGGAACGTGCCTGCCCGGATCATGACGGAACGCTCGCTGAAGCGCGGATCCCCTAGACAGTGGCGCCAGATGTCTCTCTATTATATATTAGCATGAAACTCTATGCAATAAACATACATTTACATACACGTTTTGTGGCAAAAACACTAGGAGCGGACCAGTGCGCGTCCGATCTCGCCGGGTGAGCGAAATAGTGAAAAGGGGGGAGGGGGAAGGGAAAGCTGGGCATTACAGCTGTCGGTGAACGGCAACTGTTGATATCAGGCGGCAACGGGTCATGCACTTTGCGTCCCAAGAGACAAAGCCAACCCCTTCTTAGTTGCTCGGAGTAAACGGTATTCGTGCTGGTTTCCACGACAGCGGGCTTCAATTTGTCTAAATGTAAAAGCTGTCCTGCCGTGTTCAGAAAGAACGTTAAACAACGGGCTAGGTGACGCCCTTCATCTGAAAAACCAAGTGTACAAACCAATATATTTATTTTAAAAGTATTTGTCTAAAGGAGAAAATTTTAAATTAAATAGTTCAATATCTAAGCATAAGATATTCTTAATTTCGCGAGCTTCTACACAGACGTTTACACTTTAAACCGCGACGAAATGCCCTTATAGATCACCCTGGTCGGAGTTTTTTCGCTGTTTCTTGAACACACCAAAGATACCGAAATCGCAGTTTTCTTCGTAGAAGCAAGGCGTAGGCAAGTAGTCACGCAGTAGTAGATAGCAGATAGCTACCAACTACTTACACTACCTAAGGTTGCACCAATAAATTTTTTGCGCATCCATCAAGGCAACAGCTACCACGGTCCGAGTCGAATCCATGACACATTACCATGGTAGACGAGCAAAGCGCACGAATTACGCGACGGCAAAGGAGGACAACCGGGACAAAAGCTTTACTCGTCACCCATGCAATACAACATTGTCCAGAAGTCCGCCTTAATCAGTTGCATAATACCCTTAGTGCCCTAATTTAGCCTCTAGATGTCGCGAAGTGCGGGTCCATGCCGTTGAAGGAACGAAATCTTCTATTGCCCCGCGCAGCGATAGCTACATGTACCTTGGCGCGTTAGAGTAGGAGCCAAAATAGTCCCGAAAAATACTATTTAAAACCGGTGAAAGCTACGAGTAAGCCTAACCTTGTAATATTAAGTGTGTGGTTGCAGGTTTGCACAGAAAGTATAAGATTAGAATTTAGAACCGAGCGACGAATCAACGAATTCTCCTAATGTGTTTGAGGGCTTTCACGTCATTAGCGAAACTGCAAGCTCGTGCACCATTAGGCATGTACCTTTTGGGTTGGGGGCTTACATCTGCCCGTTGAATGGTCGTGACCACCCCTTTGCTCGCCGGTGCGCCAGGCGTCATCGCGTGCGCTTCTCCCTGGGAGCTCGTCCCGGCCACTGGCCAAGGTGACGGGCTCCCCGCAGATTCCGTGGGCACCACTGCGTTCCCTTCGTTCTTGGCGTACGATGCTTGCTCGGGCGCAAGCGTAACCTTGCCCAATACGTCGTGGACTCCAGTATCGGCGATCAACGAAGTCGACTGCAAGGGTGGCGTCGTGCTGGCGGCGTCGTCACGGGCCCATTCTGTCCGAGTCCCTGACTTCGGCCGCGCACCTGCCTGTGTCCCGGATGGCGGGCTGGTCGCGTCTTCAGAATACAGGACATCGTGCAACCCACCCTGAGTGCGTATCTTGGGCATCGAGACTGCTGCTGTCGGGGATGGCGGGGATATGGTTATGCTCTTTGCCCTTGCGCCGTGGTGCTGGCCGGGCAAAGCTATAGGAACTGAGCTCGTCAGTGAAAGCTCCCGCGGTATGTCTTGCGGGCTGAAGGAGTTCGGAGGGGACGGAGGATGGGTCGAATGCGTGGACTTGCGTTTTTTGTGGCGGGCCATAGCCTCACAAAGGCGAAGCGCCCGAAGCTGAAAAGGCTGAGCAGGCAAGTGGCGTCCGGCAATGATGACGTGGATAATGCTGTCGATGAAACGGCACGTATCATTGGGGTAGAATTTGCAATGTGCCCTGGTTCGGTTTGGTAGACTAAACGTGTTGATATATCGCGCCCCACCTCTAACCCCACCTATAAGATACCAAACCACTTTTATTCCCAAAGGAATGCGTAAAATTTAGCTAAGGGAATCTTCTACAATAAAAGAAAGCATGGGTCTAGGGAAAAAAATATACCAACAGCGCTGCAGGGTCTGGAACACGGGGCGTTCGTTTCGAAACCTGTGAATCTAGCCCTAGGCCACTGAGGCAGAAGAGCGGGGCTTTTTCAGCAGTTGAATAAAAGAATGCAAGGAGTTCCAAGCGAAGCCGATTGTGCGGGGGAGCACAGGAAATTTGGGGTTTGTACTCACAATATCGCAAAAACGACCCTTCCTGCGCGCGGATCAGAAGTGTCAGATGCCTCTGGTGGAAAGTATGAGTAAAGACGCGGGATTCCCGACGAATAGCAAAGCACATTTACTCCAAAAGAACACAAAAGAAAAAACACTCGCGGTAACACTAAGTAGAAGCAGACTACATCAAGCCAGATCGGTTGACACCCATTAAGGGCAGGGCTGACAGTGCAAAAAAGAAAAAATTTCCCCGCATTTCCCCGAGGGGAAGAATGTGAAAGTGCGAATGCAGGAGTTGAATTTGCACGGTTCGGTAATGTTCGCGAAAGAGAGATCACACAAACACACACAACTACAAAGAAAGAAAGATGCATTTATTCACAGACACCTATTTGTGTTGTCGTCGTACTTGATTGCTAGAGCGGATCTCAGCTTTGAAATTTCGTGTCAGTACTCCTTTAAGCGGGTGCATTAGCCCTTCTCACGCCCGATTCCTGGCCAATCCCCCACGTGGGTATGTGCCATGTCAGCGGCCAGGCAGCGCGCGCCCATCTCCCCCCGTTGCCGAGGAAGACGAGGAGATTCCTGGCCCATCTCCCACGTGGGTATGTGCCATCTCCCCCCGTTGCCAAGGAAGACGAGGAGCGCGCACACCCGCAGCTGTTGCTATGTGGACGGACGGCGGTCAACAAAATTTAGGGTCGCTTATAAAGTGCATTCGCACTTAAAAAATTACACCTTCTTCCCGTGCGGAACCCTGATGAGGATGCAAAGCATCGTGGCGGTTCTGTGTGGTTCCATTGTGTTGCCATTATGTTAAGTGTGAATGCACTTCTTAAGCGACCCTGAACCTGCGTCCACCGGCGATGTCCGCGCACGTGGAGATGGGCGCGCGCAGCCTGGCCGCTGACATGGCACATACCCACGTGGGGGATTGGCCAGGAATCTCATCGTCTTCCTTGGCAACGGGGGGAGATGGGCACGCGCTGCCTGGCCGCTGAGATGGCACATACCCACGTGGGGGATTGGCCAAGAATCGGGCGTGAGAAGGGCTAATGCACCTGCTTAAAGGAGTACTGACACGAAATTTCAAAGCTGAGATCCGCTCTAGCAATCAAGTACAACGACAACACAAATAGGTGTCTGTGAATAAATGCATCTTTCTTTCTTTGTAGTTGTGTGTGTGTGTGTGTGATCTCTCTTTCGCGAACATTACCGAACCGCGAAAATTCAACTCGTGCATTCGCACTTTCACATTCTTCCCCTCGGGGAAATGCGGGGAATTTTTTGAGTGATCTGGTTTTTACTAGCGCCAGAGGGAATTCCGCGCCCGGGTCCACACCGGTGGCAAAGGCACGCAATTGCTGTTGTGTTACGGTGAGTAGGCGGTGGTTCTCGAGGCGCCGAAACTCGTCCATCATGTTCTTGTCGATGTTGTCTCTGTGGTAGAATCGGTAGTCTCCGTCAGCTTTGGTGAGGTAAAGGTTGTTGACATTGGTGCACCGGCTGAGAGCAATGTACACGCCCTCCTCTTCGCAGCTTTGTCTTCTCGTTCTTCTTCTTCGGCGGTTCCCCTACGGGAAGATGACGACGGTGGTTGAACGCGAACCTATCTCGTGATGGATTCTTTGGTTGGCCAATCCCTAGGGGCATCCTGCCACAATCAGCATCAGAGGCGCTGCGGACGGGGCTGGTTGAGCTGCAAGGCACGTGGCGCTTCCCGCCACAGCTTTCCTACGGGAAATTCAGCACCCCCCCCCCCCTAAAGTTTTCAGTTCGTCGTTTCCGTTGACGTTCAGCTTCGCGTGCCTTCGTTGTATCAGTAGCTTCTTGACGTAGTTTGAATGAGTCAAGGACATAAGGCGCGTTCGTAGCACTTGCTCCTGTCCCGGATTTGTAGCGTAGTGGGAAGAGCACCGCGTACCTCCCGTTGCGGCCAGAGAGTCCTGGGATCGAAACCGGGCGCCGCTAACTATTTCTTTTTTTTATAGTGTAGTATCGCGGAGCTGTGGATGTAAGGAGTAGAGTTGCGCATGCGCAGTGAACGTGTGGACAGCGCCGCCATCAACGACGCAGGACAAGGCGAGCCTAAGAAATGCTCCGCATTTAAAACAGTATACATAAGATAAACAAATAAACAATACAGCTCGCAGACACAATCTCGAGCAAGAGGTGACACTGGGAAGGGAGGAGGGCGGGGGAGGGGGGGCGGGGGGCAAGTGCAGAAATACGAGAACTTGGAGACGGTCCGAATGGCTAGCGAAGGCCCCAGGAGAAAAATCCCGAGGGATCTCCACTAACGTGAAACCTGGGGAGGGGCGAAGCATACAGTGTATAAGTGTATTCTTGGCACCATGCCGTTTTCGCCGACGGAGATGAAACCGTTCAAGGGTATTTATACATCGTTGCTGTAAAAGGGTCGTGTCTTTGAAGCGCGAAACGTTCTTGCGCAAGGCGTTGGAAAACGAGGATCCTGGAGTGCTTTCTTAGTACGCGTTACGTTCTAGCGCGGGGCGTAAGCAATTTGCCCAGTGTTCAACACCGTCACGACATCGACGATGACATGAGACGACGACGACGACGAAGTTCCAGCGCGAGGCGTAAACGAGTGTCCAGGTGTTTGAGTACCTTCACTACATCGACGATGACATTAGACGACGACGAAGTTCTAGTGCGAGGCGCGAAGTTCTAGCGCGAGAAATACGAGAACTTGGAGACGGTCCGAATGGCTAGCGGAGGCCCCAGGAGAAAAATCCCGAGCGATCTCCACTAACGTGAAACCTGTGAAGGGGCGAAGCATACAGTGTATAAGTGTATTCTTGGCACCATGCCGTTTTCGCCGACGGAGATGAAACCGTTCAAGGGTATAGTTATACATCGTTGCTGTAAAAGGGTCGTGTCTTGAACCCGACGCGCATAGGGACGTCGACTGCTCGGGACACCAACCCGGACCTCGCCTTCGCGCTCCTGCCTGACGGCGGCGTGGCGCGGTGGCGGAACACGGGCCACAACCTGGGCAGCGACCACTACATCGTGGAGGTGACGGTGCCGCTGAGCCATCCCCGCGAGGGCAGTGGCTACGGCGGTGGCGCCGGCACGAACATCAAGCATCGACTGACCGACTGGCACAAGTTCCGGGACGCGGAGCTGGGCGAAGTCGAAGACGTGGAGAAGTGGACGGCTGACTTGGTGGCCGCGACTGAGGGCGCGACGACCGAGATCGAGACGTCGAACGACACGGAGAGCGTGGACCCTCGCCTCGCGCACCTGCTGGAGGCCAGGCGTTCGCTGCAGCGCCGCTGGAAGCTCCAGCGCCACAACCGCACGCTGCGCAAGCGGGTGGCGGCTCTCGGTCGCGAGATCGAGCGTTACAGCCGTCAACTGAGCGCGCAGCAGTGGTTCGCGCTGTGCAGCGAGGCCGACGGACAGCTCCACCGCGGAGGCACGTGGAAGCTGTTGCGCCACTTAATGGACGAGAGCAAGAGCAAGGAATATCAGCGCAACCGCATGGCGCAGATCTTACACACGGCGACCAAGCAGCTGGGCGAAGAAGAGATGCACAAGCGCCTGAACGAGCGCTACCTCCCTTCGACCCCGCACGAAGACCACCCGGAATACGCGGGCCCGCCGAACCCCGCCCTCGACCGAGACATCGAGGAGTGGGAAGTGAGGCAGGCGACGCAGTCCCTGAACTGTCGATCGGCCGCCGGCCCCGACAGGGCGACCAACAAGGCGCTCCGGAACCTGAGTGATGCGGCCATCTCGTCGCTGACCCGGTACTTCAACGAGTGCTGGCGCAGCGGCCGTCTCCCGCGCCAGTGGAAGACGGCCACGACCATCCTGCTACCGAAGCCGAACAAGCCGCCGGGCATCGAGAACCTGCGCCCCATCTCGCTCACGTCGTGCGTGGGCAAGGTGTTGGAGCACGTCCTGAACACCCGGTGGCAGAGGTACCTGGAGCAAGAGGAGTTGTACCCGGACGCGATGCTGGGCTTCCGCGCGAAGCTTGGCACCCAGGACGCCATGTTACTGCTACAGCGGGAGGTCCTGGAGCCCCCCGGGGGACTCCCGAAGAAGGACAATCGTGCGATTCTGGGCCTGGACCTGCAGAGCGCCTTCGACAAGGTGCGGCACTCTGCGATCCTGGCTCAGGCGTCGCGCCTCGGTCTGGGGCGCCGTTCCTACGAGTACATCCGTTCGTTCCTGTCCCGGCGTACGGCGCGGCTGGAGGTCGGCGGAGCGAAGCTGGAGGAGCGCGAGCTGGGCAGCGTGGGGACCCCGCAAGGCTCGGTGATCTCGCCGCTCCTCTTCAATCTAGTCATGATCGAGGTGGCGCGGCTACTGGAGGAGCTCGGGCCGGCCATCAAGTACTGCATCTACGCGGACGACGTGACTATCTGGGCAACGGGCGGCAGCGACGGCGACGTCGAGGCCGGGCTGCAGTCGGCGGTGGACGCCGTGGAGGCCGCGCTCTCGGGCACGGGACTTCGGTGTTCGCCGCAGAAGTCGCAGCTCCTGATCCTGCCCCCGCCCGGTCGGTGGAGGAAGCGGGCCGCCGAGGAGGCGGAACGCACCATCGTGGTTCGTGCCGGCGACGGGGCGCCAATCCCGCACGTCTCGGGCCTTCGGGTCCTGGGCATGTTCGTGGACGCGCACCGGACCAACGGCACGGCGGTCAAGCACATCGTGACGAAGATGGGCATCGCGACGCGCCTGGTGAAGCGGGTGTCTTCCCGCTCGCGAGGCATGCGGGAGGCGAGTCTCCTGCGGCTGCTGCAGGCCTTCGTGGTCACCCACGCGGCGTACGCGGGGGCCTTTCACCGCTGGACCAAGGGGGAGCGGCAGCGCATCGACGCGGCCATCCGCAAGGCCTACACGGGGGCCTTGGGGCTCCTGAACGGCACGAAGACGTCGGCCTTGCTGTCTCTGGGGGTGCACAACACCCTGTCGGAGATTAGCGAGGCGCAACGAGCATCGCAACTGGCGCGCCTGGGCAGCACTGCCGTGGGACGCCGTATCCTGGCACGAGCGGGCCTACAGCCTCCTGACACGGGTGGCTGCGGAGGGCCCATGGCATCATCGGCTGCCGGCGGCGTTTCGGAGGCGGACGAGCTGGTCCCTCTTCGGGACGAGATCGCCAGAAGTTTGATCGTGTACCCGCTCCCCAGGAACGTGGACCCAGAGAGGGATGCCGGCAGACGGGCCGCGCGCGCGCGCGCGCTGGCTCACCAGTACAGCGAGGACGACGGTGCGGTGTTTGTGGACGCGGCCAAGTGCCGTGGGCGACCGTGCACGTTCGTGGCGGTGGCCGCGCGGGCCTCCACCGGTGAACTACTGACGGCGGGCAGCGTGTGCGCCCGGTCGGCGAGCCAGGCAGAGGAGGCGGCGATCGCCTTGGCCCTGGGCCTGCCCGGTGTGCGCACGGTGCTCAGTGACTCAAAGACAGCCATCCGCAACTTTGCTCGCGGCGTGGTGTGTGGTGGCACTGCGCGGCTCCTGGAGTCCTGGCGGACGACGGGGGCTGCAGCGCAGGGGGTCACGAAGACTACGATCATCAAGTGGTTCCCGGCCCACGCGGGCCGGGAGCTGGCACCCGGACTATGCAACCGCAACGAGGAGGCGGACGCTGCGGCCCGTGGTCTCGCCACGTGCCGGGTCGCGACATCCCGTCCGCTGTCGTCATCCCTCGAGGACTGCGGTGAAACAACTGACATCGACGACGACGAAGAAGCGGAGCCCCTCACCGACTACGGCGGGGTGCTTCGTTGGCATCGGGACCAGAGGCGTGCTTTTCCGCTCCCGCACCGGGACCTGTCTCGGGCGGAGGCGGTGAAGCTCAGGCAATTACAGACAGAGACTGTTCTGACGCCGGCGCTCGCGCGGCACGTGTGTCCGGACCTCTACGAGAGTGCTCGGTGCAGTGTGTGTGAACGCGAAACTGCGACCCTGACCCATATCATGTGGGGCTGTGACTGTGCAGTGCGCGACGGTGGGGGGGATAGACAGGACCCACAGGACCCGTACCCACCGGACGTGCGCGAATGCGTGGGCTCTGCGGAGCCCCAACAACAGAGGAGGGCCATCCAGCGGCTCGAGGCGGCTCTGGCTCTGCAAAGGCGAAAGGGGGCCCCGCGCCCGCCCGTCCCTCCCGGCACTCTGCCCTCCCATGCGGGAGGTGGGGGTCGGGGGCCGACGGTGGCGGCTGGGAGCGCTCCGAGTAGCTCGAGCGGACGCCGAGACCAACCGCCTCGGGGTCTAAGCCCGACGCCCTAGGACTTTTGCGACTTAGGGTGGTTAGATAGAGGGGACGCGACCGAGCCCTGCGTGGCCGGGAATCGTGTCCTTTGCACGCCGGATGCCTGAATAAAGTTCCATCTCTCTCTCTCTCTCTTGAAGCGCGAAACGTTCTTGCGCAAGGCGTTGGAAAACGAAGATCCTGGAGTGCTTTCTTAGTACGCGTTACGTTCTAGCGCGGGGCGTAAGCAATTTGCCCAGTGTTCAACACCGTCACGACATCGACGATGACATGAGACGACGACGACGACGAAGTTCCAGCGCGAGGCGTAAACGAGTGTCCAGGTGTTTGAGTACCGTCACTACATCGACGATGACATTAGACGACGACGAAGTTCTAGCGCGAGGCGCGAAGTTCTAGCGCGAGAAATACGAGAACTTGGAGACGGTCCGAATGGCTAGCGGAGGCCCCAGGAGAAAAATCCCGAGGGATCTCCACTAACGTGAAACCTGTGGAGGGGCGAAGCATACAGTGTATAAGTGTATTCTTGGCACCATGCCGTTTTCGCCGACGGAGATGAAACCGTTCAAGGGTATAGTTATACATCGTTGCTGTAAAAGGGTCGTGTCTTTGAAGCGCGAAACGTTCTTGCGCAAGGCGTTGGAAAACGAGGATCCTGGAGTGCTTTCTTAGTACGCGTTACGTTCTAGCGTGGGGCGTAAGCAATTTGCCCAGTGTTCAATACCGTCACGACATCGACGATGACATGAGACGACGACGACGACGAAGTTCCAGCGCGAGGCGTAAACGAGTGTCCAGGTGTTTGAGTACCGTCACTACATCGACGATGACATTAGACGACGACGAAGTTCTAGTGCGAGGCGCGAAGTTCTACGCGAGAAATACGAGAACTTGGAGACGGTCCGAATGGCTAGCGGAGGCCCCAGGAGAAAAATCCCGAGGGATCTCCACTAACGTGAAACCTGTGGAGGGGCGAATCATACAGTGTATAAGTGTATTCTTGGCACCATGCCGTTTTCGCCAACGGAGATGAAACCGTTCAAGGGTATAGTTATACATCGTTGCTGTAAAAGGGTCGTGTCTTTGAAGCGCGAAACGTTCTTGCGCAAGGCGTTGGAAAACGAGGATCCTGGAGTGCTTTCTTAGTACGCGTTACGTTCTAGCGCGGGGCGTAAGCACTTTGCCCAGTGTTCAACACCGTCACGACATCGACGATGACATGAGACGACGACGACGACGAAGTTCCAGCGCGAGGCGTAAACGAGTGTCCAGGTGTTTGAGTACCGTCACTACATCGACGATGACATTAGACGACGACGAAGTTCTAGCGCGAGGCGCGAAGTTCTAGCGCGAGAAATACGAGAACTTGGAGACGGGTCCAAATGGCTAGCGGAGGCCCCAGGAGAAAAATCCCGAGGGATCTCCACTAACGTGAAACCTGTGGAGGGGCGAAGCATACAGTGTATAAGTGTATTCTTGGCACCATGCCGTTTTCGCCGACGGAGATGAAACCGTTCAAGGGTATAGTTATACATCGTTGCTGTAAAAGGGTCGTGTCTTTGAAGCGCGAAACGTTCTTGCGCAAGGCGTTGGAAAACGAGGATCCTGGAGTGCTTTCTTAGTACGCGTTACGTTCTAGCGCGGGGCGTAAGCAATTTGCCCAGTGTTCAATACCGTCACGACATCGACGATGACATGAGACGACGACGACGACGAAGTTCCAGCGCGAGGCGTAAACGAGTGTCCAGGTGTTTCTCTACGTACTTTTCATGTTTTCTTTCCTTTACTTTTTTATTTTATTTTATGTTGTTTTCAACACTTCCTGATGCTACGTCTCATGTTTGAGCAGTTTTTTTTTTCTGTATATATTTCCCTAATATTTTATTTGCCTCCTTAAATGTCTTTCTTTAATTACTTTGTAATTTCTCTCTGTGAGCGCCCCTTTCCTGGCCAATCCCCCTGAGTGGGTATGAGCCATCTCTTTTGGCACCACCACCACCAGGTGTTTGAGTACCTTCACTACATCGACGATGACATTAGACGACGACGAAGTTCTAGCGCGAGGCGCGAAGTTCTAGCGCGAGAAATACGAGAACTTGGAGACGGTCCGAATGGCTAGCGGAGGCCCCAGGAGAAAAATCCCGAGGGATCTCCACTAACGTGAAACCTGTGGAGGGGCGAAGCATACAGTGTATAAGTGTATTCTTGGCACCATGCCGTTTTCGCCGACGGAGATGAAACCGTTCAAGGGTATAGTTATACATCGTTGCTGTAAAAGGGTCGTGTCTTTGAAGCGCGAAACGTTCTTGCGCAAGGCGTTGGAAAACGAGGATCCTGGAGTGCTTTCTTAGTACGCGTTACGTTCTAGCGTGGGGCGTAAGCAATTTGCCCAGTGTTCAATACCGTCACGACATCGACGATGACATGAGACGACGACGACGACGAAGTTCCAGCGCGAGGCGTAAACGAGTGTCCAGGTGTTTGAGTACCTTCACTACATCGACGATGACATTAGACGACGACGAAGTTCTAGCGCGAGGCGCGAAGTTCTAGCGCGAGAAATACGAGAACTTGGAGACGGTCCGAATGGCTAGCGGAGGCCCCAGGAGAAAAATCCCGAGGGATCTCCACTAACGTGAAACCTGTGGAGGGGCGAAGCATACAGTGTATAAGTGTATTCTTGGCACCATGCCGTTTTCGCCGACGGAGATGAAACCGTTCAAGGGTATAGTTATACATCGTTGCTGTAAAAGGGTCGTGTCTTTGAAGCGCGAAACGTTCTTGCGCAAGGCGTTGGAAAACGAAGATCCTGGAGTGCTTTCTTAGTACGCGTTACGTTCTAGCGCGGGGCGTAAGCAATTTGCCCAGTGTTCAACACCGTCACGACATCGACGATGACATGAGACGACGACGACGACGAAGTTCCAGCGCGAGGCGTAAACGAGTGTCCAGGTGTTTGAGTACCGTCACTACATCGACGATGACATTAGACGACGACGAAGTTCTAGCGCGAGGCGCGAAGTTCTAGCGCGAGAAATACGAGAACTTGGAGACGGTCCGAATGGCTAGCGGAGGCCCCAGGAGAAAAATCCCGAGGGATCTCCACTAACGTGAAACCTGTGGAGGGGCGAAGCATACAGTGTATAAGTGTATTCTTGGCACCATGCCGTTTTCGCCGACGGAGATGAAACCGTTCAAGGGTATAGTTATACATCGTTGCTGTAAAAGGGTCGTGTCTTTGAAGCGCGAAACGTTCTTGCGCAAGGCGTTGGAAAACGAGGATCCTGGAGTGCTTTCTTAGTACGCGTTACGTTCTAGCGCGGGGCGTAAGCACTTTGCCCAGTGTTCAACACCGTCACGACATCGACGATGACATGAGACGACGACGACGACGAAGTTCCAGCGCGAGGCGTAAACGAGTGTCCAGGTGTTTGAGTACCGTCACTACATCGACGATGACATTAGACGACGACGAAGTTCTAGCGCGAGGCGCGAAGTTCTAGCGCGAGAAATACGAGAACTTGGAGACGGGTCCAAATGGCTAGCGGAGGCCCCAGGAGAAAAATCCCGAGGGATCTCCACTAACGTGAAACCTGTGGAGGGGCGAAGCATACAGTGTATAAGTGTATTCTTGGCACCATGCCGTTTTCGCCGACGGAGATGAAACCGTTCAAGGGTATAGTTATACATCGTTGCTGTAAAAGGGTCGTGTCTTTGAAGCGCGAAACGTTCTTGCGCAAGGCGTTGGAAAACGAGGATCCTGGAGTGCTTTCTTAGTACGCGTTATGTTCTAGCGCGGGGCGTAAGCACTTTGCCCAGTGTTCAACACCGTCACGACATCGACGATGACATGAGACGACGACGACGACGAAGTTCCAGCGCGAGGCGTAAACGAGTGTCCAGGTGTTTGAGTACCGTCACTACATCGACGATGACATTAGACGACGACGAAGTTCTAGCGCGAGGCGCGAAGTTCTAGCGCGAGAAATACGAGAACTTGGAGACGGTCCGAATGGCTAGCGGAGGCCCCAGGAGAAAAATCCCGAGGGATCTCCACTAACGTGAAACCTGGGGAGGGGCGAAGCATACAGTGTATAAGTGTATTCTTGGCACCATGCCGTTTTCGCCGACGGAGATGAAACCGTTCAAGGGTATAGTTATACATCGTTGCTGTAAAAGGGTCGTGTCTTTGAAGCGCGAAACGTTCTTGCGCAAGGCGTTGGAAAACGAGGATCCTGGAGTGCTTTCTTAGTACGCGTTACGTTCTAGCGCGGGGCGTAAGCAATTTGCCCAGTGTTCAATACCGTCACGACATCGACGATGACATGAGACGACGACGACGACGAAGTTCCAGCGCGAGGCGTAAACGAGTGTCCAGGTGTTTGAGTACCGTCACTACATCGACGATGACATTAGACGACGACGAAGTTCTAGCGCGAGGCGTAAACGAGTGTCCCAGTGTTTCAGTACCGTCACTATATCGACGATGACATGAGACGACGACATGAGACACCGACAGCCCCAGCCCCAAAGGTGCTGTGCCCCTAAAAGCAGCCACACATGTGCATTAAATGCGGTTGGTGTTAGATTTTCTCCAGCTTAGGCAATCAAGTACCCCAATAACAAGGGCGGTTAGTAATGATGATACTAATTCAAAAGGTTTCTAACATATATGCGTAACATGGCTTGTTCGGGCCAAGCCGGGAAAAAGACTCGTTTCTCGGAGCGTCAATCTGAGCTTCACGCTAAGTCAAGGTCAAGCCAGCGCTCTGTGCAGTTGCGCCGTGAAAGCGTCAAACCGCTCGTTTGTTTTAAAGGGACCCTGCAACACTTTCGATAAACGCGCTCACTCTTTCCTTCGCGTCTGGAAGCACTGCGAAAGCTGCAGTTATCGCAAGCATGGAGCGGCACTGCGTGATTTGCTCGTCGCACGAGATACGCCTTTCGTTCATGCGTTTTTTTTTGCTTTAATTTTAAAGTTACTATCGAAAAGCGCTCATTGCTGCAACTGAAGGAAAGCCGACCAAGAGCCACTACATGGCCTCAGTGACGTAATTCTGGCAGTCGAGGAGCGCCAAGACCGGGAAAGAGAGAAAAATCTTTTGAGCGAGTTTCCAAGTTATCTGATGAGCATAGAGCAGTAATTTCTGGTGAGGTACCTTGCGAC
This sequence comes from Haemaphysalis longicornis, assembly GCF_048455015.1. NCBI lineage: Eukaryota > Metazoa > Arthropoda > Arachnida > Ixodida > Ixodidae > Haemaphysalis > Haemaphysalis longicornis. The sequence continues at coordinate 177,086,993 of NW_027526295.1, forward strand.
CCCCAATCAAAGTACTGGGTGTGTTTGGGGACTACGTTCTGCAAGCATTTAAGATTGCAAAAAAGTTGAAAAAAGTGTTGCAGGGTCCCTTTAAGAAGAGGGAAGCAGACAGGATAGGGGTAGGGTATGGCGTCTGCCACCAGAAGATGATACAAGGAGGTGCTGGATGCGCCCGACTTGACTGCCTGCGCGTTCGCGTATTCAGTTCCGGTTGCGGCGAGCAGAGTGTGCGTCTGCGTGAAAAGCGGGCTGTCGCTCGACAAACTTAATTTCACCGCGTTCCACCACAGCAAATTCAAATCTAAATTCTGTGTCCTATTTCGAGTGCTAAACAGATTCGATCGTGATCTATCTTCACAGAATTGGTTGACTGATAATGGTAATATGAAGAACTTGTTACTGGGCTAGTTGGTGAATAGTTGCCATGATTTGAAGCGCAACGAAAAAACACAGACGGTGAAAACAGATTAGACAAGATAGGCGCCTGTCTTGTCTAATCTGTATTCACCATCCGTGTTTTTCGTTGCGCTTCAAATCATGGCGAACAATCATGGTGACCTAAGATTGGCTTCTAAAAAAGCGACACCAATAAACTAACGCTAAAAAATAGGCGATGTTAGCGAATAAATTCACTGCAGACTAGAAATGTGCGGCCTTTTTTGATGCACGATGGACGGACGCCCAATGCAGGTATGGCTTCATTACAGACCATTCGAAGCCAGATTTGGTACTTTTGTTAGGGCGAACGCCGTATATGCCACATCGAAGACAAGAAGTTACCTTCGTCATCATCGTGAACTCGAGTGGTAACAAAATGGACGCCACTGCAGAGAGAGAGAGAGAGAGAGAGAGAGAGAGAGAGAGAGAGAGAGAGGGGGGGGGACTAAATTTTTATTTGTCGAGTGGTGAGTGGTGGCTAATATGCGCCTCGCCACGGGAAACTTTTTTGGCTTCGACTGGCTGTGCTCGCTTGGTTCACCAGGTTGAGCTGGCTATCCGGGTCTGGGCTGGCCAAAGGAGCCCTCCACTGCTCCAATGTGGGATTAGGAAATAGGGGAAAATATGGAATGCATCGGCATTCCCATACCATGTTATACCTAGACAATTTTTGGGGATTTCTTGAGTAGCGGGAAAGTACCAGCCATGTGGCTGTATGCGCGGTGTTAGTGGAAGGCACCTTCGCAGTGCCGGCGGCACTGTGACGTTCGAGGAGAACCTGCATTTTAACTGGAGTTGGTATGTCACGTGGGCCAGACGGAAGGGGTGTACACGCTAGGGCTGAATGAGGAATGCTGCACCATTAAAGCGAAAGTGGTCTGACCCCAGGAATAGATTCATTGGCAGAAAACTGCCGACAAGGACGGCAGATCAAGAAATGCTTTCAGCAATTTTCTTCGTGATAATTCTCTACCTACTTATAAGAATAGCCTTACCAAACTGATTGCATAATTTAGGCCTCATGCAAGGCTGCGAGCCCTTCGGCGCCGAGCGTTAGAGCAGTTCATCCAGCGCCAGTGCAAATGGACTATTATCTGCGCTCAGCCAGCCGCTGGTACTCTACTGGTATGCCCAAGAGATTGCCTTGGCCAGCAGGGCTGGAGGCCCTGCTATGACTCGGCCGCTGTGGAAGAATTCCCCCTGTTGGGTATACGCCATCTTTTCCTGGTGCCACTATGACCTCTACCCTGGGCATACATAGTTAGGTGCGCCGTCGAAGCAGGCAAAGAAGAAGAAGCCGTCCCACGCCTACCAGCCACCATGTACTGGCGTTCCCACGCGAAGACGCCCAAGCCATCCAACGAGGACCCCGAAGGCAGCGGCCGTCGTGATCCACGGTTTGTCGTGAAGCGTGGACCTGCCGATGCCAAGGGGGCGTCACACAAGAAACCGAAGGCCAGCCAATCGCAGCCCCTGCCACACCTGGCGCGCTTCCACCTCGCCAGGGCGGAAGCTAAACGGAAAAATTCAAAGACGCGAGAATCTCCCGAAGCTCAGTCATCAAAGGCACCGACAGGCACGCCGACAACAGGCTGCGCAGCCGGTGCCGATACGAAGATTGACACGGACGACGGCACCCACCTTCTGGTTGAGAACAGACAAGAAGGAGCGGCGAGAATTTCAGGTGAAGCGGGCTTGCCGTCTAGCCAGGAAGTGATGAAATCTACAGCCCTCACACCGATTCTCACAAAGACGAGGCCGTCTTTCATTACAGTGCAACCGGAAGAGCGAAGGGTGCCATCAGCATCGAGCTCCAACCCCAAAGCCAGAGAAGCCCCCAAAGAAAAAGGCACGTGGAAGGCGTCAGAGAAACAAAGTGCCAAAGAGTGCTTAAAAGTATCTAATACCGTATCGGCAAAACATTCCGATCATGTACCTGCAAAATCTCCAATGAAAAAGGGGTTGGTTGGGAAAGGAGGCGTTTCCACGAAGGGTTCCCCGATCTATGCAGGCAAGGCAGTCGAAAAAGCAACCGAAAATACACCTAGAAAATCATCCCCATCATCACCTGCCAGTAATCCCGCCACTCCTGCCGCTAAAGCCGCCGTGCAAACGTCGGGAAAAGCTACAGGAGCTGTAAAATCACGGAAGAAAAGTGACCCTAAACCTATGAGCAAGGCCATCGGAAAAGCGTTATTTCCGTTTGGTAAGACACCTGTCAAATTGCTTAAACGTGGAGCTCCTGCGAAATGCGAAGACAAGACGACGGCAAGAACTTCAGATAAGTCCCCTGGCAAGCAGATGGCCAGGGACGGGCCCAGAACTGGCGAAAAGCGGCGGCGGTCGGATGGAAAGGCCACCGACACTGTATCTGTCAAAACCAGTGCGTCAGCGGCCTCAGGAAGGATTCATCCAGACATGAGGACATGCGGACAAAACAAGATTAAAGTTCACGAAAAAGTACAACAAGACTGCAAGCTATCTCAGAAGGCTGTTACAAAGGGCGCCGACAAAACTCAGCCGGAGAAGAAGACCTCTGAAAAAATTCCTACTAAGGTTTCCGACAAGCCTGCTGTAGACACCAGTGCCACCGATAAGGGATCCGACAAGAGCAGCGACAGCAAAGGCAGCGAGAAAAGCTCGGACAAGTCAACGCCTCATTCTAAGGAGGGCTCGGAGAAGGGAGTCAACACGAGGAAAGGCGCTAAAATCAACGACCCCGTTACGAAACCAGAGGGTGCGGTCGGTACAGCGAAAACCGCAGAAGGCCAAAAGTCAGGATCGGCAACCAGCAGCGGGCACGATTCATGGCGAATAATAAGCAAGACCATTGGTTCCAGTGACACTTTGGCGTTGACGTGCGCAGTCCTCGTTGCCATTGTGCTGCTGGTCGCTATCATGGTCGTCGCGGCGGTCATATTTCCAGAGACTGTCAAGGCGATCATAGACTTTATATTCGGAACTGACACACCCGCTTTGGCTCGCCGTTATAGTAACGGCGTACATGACGCACTGTCTTTGGAAAGCGGGGATAACTTGGAAGTGCCAAGCGTTGCTAAAGAGTTCAGCAAATTAGGCAACGGTGTCACAAATGCACTGGGGTCAATACCACTGGCCTTGCACGTTCCAGGCAGGCGCTCACAGTAGCCCCGGGACGCCAGCCGCGCTTAGTAGACAAAAACGCGCTGCCTTTCTTAACGTCAATTTTCAATGTCTAAGTGTGATTCGCATTGCACCTTCCCATTTATTACTGAACCTAATCAATTGAATAAAATGTAATTATCCACTCCTACACGCCAGCACAATAAAGGTACGAGTCCAATGAAATTTTCGACAGATCACCTGATTGTGTGTCAATTGCCCGTCTCCGGATACCATCTTAACAGCTAGCTATTTACGCCGACACAAATTAGTCCGTCGTAGACAGAAACCCCCAGTGCATGTGAGCGCGTGCCTCGCGCCGACTGCGCCGGGGTGCGACCTTCGCGCAGTGGCTTTAGCGAAAAATTAAATACCGAGTGCACATGAGCGCATGCCTAGCGGCCACCGGCCGGCGTCGTCCAGGCTTGCGCGTGGCCTTACGCCCCATGAGGAGCTCCCGCCTTCATCGTCGTCATCGTCGTCGCAGTATAGCATGGCGCCACGGGTCCGCCATGCCGAAGACGATGACGGCGAATCTGTTAAGCCATTCTTTCCCAATCGACATGTGGGGACGGCCACCAGACAGCTGACGAAGAAGTGGAGGTCTACAGGGGCCAGGACTCGCTACAATAGATTTGCCCTAGGCGGCTGTGCCTTCGAAAGACGATGGCGACGAAAGGGATCATGCTGATTGCTACTGAATAAAACACTGCACATACTTTAATGGTATTTGTTTTATAGTGCCGTCCAAAATGGCTTTGCACTGCTGGAGTCCACCTGTCCCTCTCTCCTGGGATCAGCTCTAATTGTGGGGAGAAGCTTGGTCGACCCACACCTGTGCTGCTTCTCCAGTCTTGCACCACTAGTGCAAGTTATGCCTATTTTTTTTTATTATAGTTTCACTTTACGCACACCTTTCCTTAGTTTGAAAAACATAATAAAAAACGCCCTAGGTTATTTTATCTCTGGAGAAGAGATAAGCGTTTGAAATGACACTGTCTGATGTTCTTCAGCGTGCGAGCTTCCGAAAATCATCGTCACGATGTTGGGAAGAGCACGCTTGTAACAACGCAATAAACTAAGCTCGTAAGAAGCCATGTGTGTGTCTTGCGTGCACTGCCTAAGGTGCTTGCGAAAACTGAAGCTAAATAAACTTTATGGGATGTATTCAGTCCTTGAGCCGGTCAAGAAACGGAAGCCTAGTACAGCGATGGCTGCCCGCCTCCCAAAAGACCTCCATACTGAAATTCGCCTTGGCGCGTGTAGACCAAATTCGAGAGTACTCAATTACCATTAGCTTCTGACCTACCCTGCGTGTTGTTCCTGCTTCATAGTTGTCTTTGGCTGTGCAGAAAAATGCTGGGCACAGAGTAATCGGACTACTGGGCCCCCACCTGGTCAGTACTGGTTCGTAGAGATGAGAATGTAGAAAAAATTACAGCAGTTGCACTCAATGTGAAAGCTGTCGGAAATGCCGAGCAACGGTTCATCACATGGGCTGTGGGGCCCTTCTCCGCTCTTTGCTACCACCTTCACGCTCTTACCCTCTCTTTCTCACTCCTCTCTTTATGAATTGAACAGAGTTTTGTTCAAAGCAGTCCAATCTTCCCGCCTTCGCAGTGCTCGCGTGCCTTCTCCTTGGACAACTCACATCTTTTTCTTTGTCCTTTATTTCTTGTTAGGTCTTGAACCGCCACAGTTGGAGTACTGTTCTTTTGTGCTTGCTTTCATCTCGCACGCATTGGACCATTTCTGCGTCATTCTGAACGTGTCCATTCAAAGACGATTGTCTTTCTTGGTCTACTTGAACGTAGAAATTTTGGCCTGTCTGTGAAGAGGTTTATTTGCTCATCGAAGAAGATACATAACATGCCTTGATGGAACTACGCGTCAGGTAACAAATACATATTACAAAAAGGAAACGCACTCAAAGCCAACAATCCAATAATGTCTGCCTTTGGCCTAGATACTGGTTGTAACTACTTGTACCACGCAGGGTACGACATAGACAAGGTGAAAGATAGGCCGCCCATCAACGCGAACAGGGCTAAGAAACCGCGAATGTTAGTTGCGCTGTTGGAATCTGAGATCGCTAGAGGTTTACACGGGTTTACACAAGTTACAGGTTTAGACGGGTTTACACACATGGGATGGTGAACACTGCATATAACTATGTGTCGTGTTTTTAGTATGGTTACACGGCTAATATTCTACAATTAGAATTTCCAAACGTGCGCAGTTCAACTTGATGAAGCGACACTACCAGAGAAGGAGTAACGTTTCTTCCCCCAGCGTGGCGAGCTGCGCTTTCGGGTGTTCGAACAGACGCGTGCGCATGCGCAGCAGCATTAGGAACATAGCCTTGTGCGGCCGGGACCGGAGTGCCGCTACACCACGACGCCTCTATACAACCAGGGCCCTCACACATAACAAAAATGTCACTATGGCATCGGGCGATTTGTGCGCTCCCCTATGCGTACTTTAAACATTCCAGACATCAGCGTCCAAAACGTCTTTGCTACGCAACACAGAAAGATTGTGTGTCGGCAAGTTTAATTTCACCCGCATTGTGGACACCGCGATGCTGTGAAAAGATAATTTATTATAACCCACATATCAGGGCGCAGCGGCAAGTGGTAACAGCGCTGCCATAAAAACAAAATTATCCAATCAGCTTTTATGCAATATGGCCCCTTGATTCATCCGCCGGGCTTAAGTGAAAGAGATGCTGCACAATAGGTTTGTGAACCTACAACCGTTCGTTAGCACCAAGACATAGTTGTAGTGTCCATATTTGCCAACATTGTTGGGAAAAAACACAAGATTACGCAAACCTGCGGAGTAGAACCAATACGTAAGTTATATTTACAGTGTTTATTTTAAAATACACAGATGCTGGATTTTTACGATAGCGAATCAAATGCTACAACCGCTGTATTACGGTGTCACCTACTTTCGCTCGCGTACTGTAGCTTCTAGCGGCATTCCAAGTTGTTTAACAGTTATGAAAGGTTCTAGTAGGTGGTGCGTAGACCAGGCGTTGAGTAGGGCGCCTGGATACACGCGCTCACCCACGCTGGGGAACGCGGGGAGAGGAGGGGAGCGTGCACATGAAGGTTCCCTAGCTCGGAGATTGGCCTCATAGTGGCACAGTGGAACGCGGTAAATTAGAATTGCTTTACGTGGCAGGGCCGTCAGACGACTATCGTCTTGAAACGCCATTCGCAACCAACTGAGCAGATACGTGGCCATTTTTTTCCTCGGCGGCCACATTTTTTCGCTCAGTATTTGTCATGTACCGCGCTCCGGCAGGCCCCAACTCGAGTACTGCGCTCCGTAAAGCCGTAAGCGGACAAGTACCGCCACCTGGTGGGGCCTACTTAAACAGTCACTCACGTGACGTAGATTCCGCGGGTCGAGAGCAGCAGTGCGCGCCCATGCATGGACGACGCCGGACACCTCCCGGCTAGTTCTCAATAAACGACCTTCTGCAAGTCCACACAATGTCGTCTCCATGAACCTTTGGAAAAAAATGGCTGGGGCTGCTGATACTCCGAATGGTAGCCGCTTAACCTTGTACAATCCCTTTGTCGTGTTGATGGTGAGGATCTCTGCCGTCTCTGGAGTCACCCGAAGCTGTTGATATGCTTGAGCTAGGTCCAGCGTGCTGAAGATCGTTCCACCTCGCAGGCTACTTACCACTTCCTCCGTTGTGGGAAGGGGGTATGTAGTCTTCTTTGTCGCCTCGTTGACAGTGCAGCGATAGTCGCCGCAAAGGCGCAGATTGCCGTTTTTCTTGCGTACCCACACAAGAGGTGTAACCCTTTCAGCATGCTGCGTTGGCTCCAGCACCCCTTGCTCTTCCAGGAGACCAATCTCAGCTTCATATGCCGAGAGAATTCCAAAGGGCACAGGACGCGCTCTTATGGTCGAACGACTCCTCCTCCCCCACATCGGACGTTCCAAGATCGGGGGCCGATTTGTTTCTCGGGGACTCCTGGCTCCTTCAGAAACTGCCGTACCATGACTTGTTCGCCTGCCACAAACTGTCGGTTATTGGGCAGCTTCTCTTGTTTTTCAGTTGGTTCTGGCGCAAGCTTGATCTGGTCTAAGTGGTTTGGAAGCTCCCGTCCAAATATTGCCATGGCTGGTGTGATTCCTGTGGTCTTGTGAATGGTGCTGTGCTGCCGAAACAAGAATCGCGTGAGCCGGCAACTCATCGGCCCATACTTGTCCCGTGCCAGTGCTATTTTCAACTCGCCAACATAGCGCTCTGGCTGCCCGTTGGTAGCAGTGTGGTACGGCGCCGAGGTTGTGCGGCTGATTCCGTTGTCTGTGCAGAACCTCCGCACTTCAACAGACACGAAAGCTGCGCCATTGTCGGACACAATTTTTCGCGGTACGCCAAAAGTAGCGAAAAGGCTGCGCAGTACCGCAATCACTGCTGCCGACGTAGGCTGGTTCACTTGTCGCACTTTCAGCCACTTGGTGAAAGCATGTATGTATGTATGTACCAGAAATGTATGTCCGCCCACAGGTCCAGCGAAATCCACGTGCACTGTGTGCCAAGGCGTCGACACCGGTGTCCATGACGACATTGGGGCCCTTGCTGGGTTGCGCTGCGTGCTCTAGCATGGCTCACACGAGCGAACTGTTGCCATCTAAGCTAGTCCACCACAAGTAGCTGCGCGCGCAGCCTTTCATAGCCACGACTCCACGATGTCCTGCATGCAACAGTGACATCGCTTGTATGCGCGCTACCACGGGAATGACTACCCTGGACCCCGAAGTCACACAACCACGGTGGATTGCCAGCTCAGAGCCTCTTCTGCGGTATGGTGTGAATTCGCCTCCCTTGAGCTGATGTATTGTACCTTCTTGTACGGCTGTGAACAGCTTTGAGAGAGTCTCATATTCCTGTGTTAAGGCTGTTATGACACCTGCCGTCAGAGGCGGCCGTGACAGGGCCTCAAACATGAGTACGACACCTGGAACATGTGGCTCTTCAATGTACTGTGGTAGCGGCAACCTGCTCAGCGCATCCGCATTTTGGTTCAATTTTACCTCTCGTTATTTGATGTCACAGTCGTAGGCTGCCAGTTTCAAACACCATCGTGTCATGCGGGGTGAGAGCATCTGCGGCCCTGCCTTTTTTGGACCCAGGATTCCAAGCAGAGGCTGATGATCCGTTATATCCGTTATGCGCCCTAGGATGTACCTGTGGAAATAGTCAACCGCGAACACTACCGCAAGACTTCCCTGTCTAGCTGGGCATAGTTACGGTCGGCTGCCTCCAGTGTGCGTGACGCAAAAGCTGCCGGGGCCTCTCTTCCCAGACTGTCTTGCTGAGCCAGTGCTGCCCCAACGCCGTAAGGTGATGCATCACATGAGATTATGAGACGCTTGGCCTCGTCATAATGTGCCAAGACGGTTCTTCTTACAATGAGCCGTTTAAGCTCATCAAAAGCGTTCTGATGCTTCTGATTCCATTTCCACGGAACATCTTTTCGCATGGAGGTGTCATGTAGCGCGCTCCGGCAGGCCCCAACTCAAGTACTGCGCCCCGTAAAGCCGCAAACGGACAAGTACCGCCACCTTGTGGGGCCTACTTAAACAGTCACTCACGTGACGTAGATTGCGCGGGCCGAGAGCAGCACTAGCAGCACTGCGCGCCCAAGCATGGACGACGCCGGACACCTCCCGGCTAGTTCTCGATAAACGACCTTCTTTGTGTTATAGCAGTGCGTCACGAGTCTTGCAACAGTTGTGTAACAAGAAAAACATTAGCATTCCTGCGTCGGTGCACGCGGGGACTGCCGGTTAATTACATGTTTTTTGCCCCATATGCACCCGCAGTTCTATTGGCGCTAAATAATGGGGTCATGTATGACTAGTACCGGGAGTTTCGAAAGGTTCTGCTTACAAAAACCTCTTGGTCAAGTATCCTCTTAACCGAAAGACAAGCGGGTGTATTTTCGAAGCCTCTCTTTGGTTGCGTGACGCGTCGGGACCCGCGTCGGGACTGGCGTGGCTAAGTAGCGTGACATCGGACGAACTACGACGACAAGCCGATATCCTAAAGTGCTCTGCACTTCAAACGTGCTTCAAAAGCTTTCAGTGGAACAATTACAGGCAGCAGCCGACCCCGCGAAGGTAACTGTCCCACAATATCATTGGATTCATTCACCTCTCATGAAAAAACACGAAATGATTGCGTATGTTTCTCTAGCGCTGCCATGTGCGCATTACGCCCTACTTTCTCTGACTTAAATCGCATTCGTAGAATATCTCGAATCGCCCATGTGGTTGCCGTATAAGATTAGCCATAAGTGGTTATAAGTTCGCCGCTACATTTATGCTGGTGGGGATAGAGTTGATGTGACCGTTTTCGCCACGGTTCCCGAGCAATGACGGTGACGGACTTGCATGCAATGATAGTAGGCAGTGAACGAGAATTAAATTAGGAAAAGACGCCTTCTTAGGGGTCACAGGAACACAGCTCTCACTCTATACCCAGCATTAAAAAAGAACGCTTTCGGAAAGTACTAAATAGAGAGTTAGAGCAGAGTGGTGAACCGGTCCTGGTACGGTACCCGTTACACCTGCAGCATGCACACAACAAGATTTAACGCCTCTGCGCACGCGCAGTGCCGCCGATAGCTTACCGGGTACCGTACGAGGACCGGTTCTCCGCTCTTCTACACCTCTATGGAGAGGTGGAACCTTCTCTTACGAAATGGCGGTAAGGGGGTGCGGGTGACTTGAAAGGGACGAACTCAAGAAGTGCTCGGGAATTTCCTTTTCAGATATGTGATAATCGGTGATCTCCATGCGTAGCGAGTACAGGTACAATGAGGGGCATACTCCTGCTAATTTGTTATTTTTGTATTCGTGTTATCATCTATTTTAATATTGTAAAAGAGACACTCCTTCATTAGCTATTTCATCTAGTTTTGGCAGATACCCATGTTTGAGCATGTATCCCTTTGGCGGTTTTCGTCTGTGTCTTTTGGGTAGACCACGAACTCGCCATCTAGACCCGTACAACTGACTCTGTAAACCGAAACGCCAGTAATCTGCATTATTACGGACAAACAAATTTACTACGCGCTGATCCATTGCAACCAGGCGGGCATGGTGGCTTTGTCCCACCGTTCTGAGGCGAATTTTTTTTTCGTTTTTTGGTGTGAGCAAATTTCCTTAAAGCCTTCTCCAGAATTGGAAAAAGCTACTTACCTAAATTAGCAATAAGAAAAGTAACTTTAAAAGCGCCTATAAATATATGCACGAGTTTCAGGCGGACCTAAATGCAGTCAACCTGCTATTGGCCTGTATATGCACCGAGGGGACAAAGCACTCCATGGAGCCGTTTGCGGGTATACCTACAGATTTCAAACAGGGTGCACCACCTGCAAAGAAATCTCTAAGAAGCTCCTTTTAGCGTCCTGAACACAAAATCCATTTCTTCACCTTTCATGCGTTAGGATTTCGACTATCTTGAAAAAAATAGTCGTAGAAGGTAATTAATCTAGCAATGTGTTTTCATTCATCGGTGGAATTAATACACGAGAACTCATGTATGCACGTTGTAAGACACTTTATCCGTGAACATTTGTTGCTAAGATATAACTTTTTAAAGGTAGTAGTCATAGTACTAAGGATAACTCTAACAATGCAAACAAATGGCAGTCACATTTTACATTTTTACCCTTATCAAGAACAATTTCTTCAACTTGCTCGGTCTAAAAATTCATTTCCGCCTCCATCTCCCCCCTCCCCCCCCCCCCCCCCCCCCCCCCGTTTATTTCTGTTCTGCTACGATTTGGTTCCTCGCAGCTGTTCCTCGCACCGGATGCGTCCTGCTTCGTTATTTTCGCTTTGTCCTTGTGGGATTTTTTTTACGTTTAGCGGCGTAAAAAGGGAGAGATAGGCATAGATAGTTGAAATAAATTTTATTACGTCGGACTTCTGACAGGGCAGGGACTTTTAGTTCGGGGCTCCTGCCACGTTGTTCCCGCGTGGGTTTGTTCCACCAGCATGGTCTCTTCCTCGTTGTTGTTGCATAGCAACTTTTTGTCCAGGACAGACACGGCTACTTCACCGCTAACGCCGACTCACCGTACATTGCCCGTCCTTCCATTACTCGCTGTCAAGCAGTACATAAGACACCTGCGGTGTAATTGTGCGGGCGTCCGCCAACTTCGGGCCCAGCATGCCAGACAAGTGCCATCTTACAAGGAGTGAGTACCTAAAAGTCAACGGTCCGCCAGGCAAACCGTAGTGTCCTTGTGAGAGTGAGCGAATGAATCGGGCGTAGCCAGTACAGTTTAGGGCCCAGAGAAGCCTGCGTTCCTGCTCAAACAACCCCTTCCGTACTTGGGCATCGGCCAACCTTGCCTAATAAAGAATTGTACATACACTTCTGTGCATACCTGAATCGAATCCGCGTTGTATAATCGAATCACCATTACACTTGCAGCCCAATTCCCTAGCCACTGTTTTTCCGGAGCGAATCCACAACTGGGTGTAGCAACTTTCAAACAATTTCTTTTCCTTTAGCTTCTGGATCCAACTGTGTCGGTGTCTTTGTAGGCAGTTGAACATGAAATGACCCAGTTGGTAATCAATAGTCGTCATCAGTCACTCGTGAAGCCGGAGTTTGACTCCATAGACTGGCAGCTTTGTGACGTGTTAGAACATTTTGCAGCGGAGCTTTTATAGGCTTGGTTCTGATGAAAACTGCGCGCGTCCTGAGTGTGCGTAGAAAACAATTCGCGCCGACGAAATTCATGTTGCGGTGAAGCCAACTTTCTGGTGAATTCTTTTAAGCTCTCAATCTAATGTTTGAAAAAATCTTTCTGAAATCGGCCGCTAACACGAGTCTATCATTACGCCGATGTTCATTTACTTGTCACAATTACGTAGTGCCCAGCGAATTTGTAAGTATTATGGAATTTCCTTCGGCTGTCAATATCTGGGCTTCTAGGAAAAAAAAACTGACGACAGCTTCGTGTTTGTAGGACACGATAAATACCTAGGCCTTCCAAGTTTCTATCAGCTAATTAACTGAGAAGTATGCTCAATCGCAAATTATAAACAAAAGTATTCTGTTCCGTCCACTCCTTGGACTGCGCCCAGCTCCGTCAAGCTTCTTCACGGAGTGTGAGGGCACCTAACTTTTTTTGTTTCCATCTAGCAGCCATAAAGACCCCATATTCAATGACAAAGAAACCCCCCGAAGTACGTGTAAAATCGCTCTCGTTTTAATACATTACTGGCCGATAACTCTAGAAAAAAGAGGTGCTAAATTTACCGCAACGCAAGTGCTTTTCTACAAAAGGGGCAAAATTGCGTTTCAGACACGCCAGTCACGGTTGCATTGCCTTTCTTATGCTGGTGTCACTTCCAGACAAGTGAAACTGTGGGCATTTTGTGGGCCGACAGGAAAAAGCCGTTCGGCCGGAAATCATGCCGAACTGGATATCAGATATTCGCTCATGCATCCTTCACATAGCCACAGAGGCTACATATATTATACCAACGAATAAAGCCGTTGAAATCCCGGTGGAAAAGTTACGCTTTCAAATGGACCAGAAAGTAAACGTGGACTATTCAACTTGCAACTTCGCTACAAACGAAGATTGGCTCGTTCTAGTAGTACTCACGCCAATTTTTGCGTTAATTATAATCAAGTTAATAATACTATAAGGAAAACAGAAGGAACCATGGAGACTCACCTTCCACTTCCCGCGCTCAACTTGTGAATCCTTAAGCCTAATTTGAGCATATGCCAGCCATTTCCTCCGAATATTGAAATGGTTTTGTGATCGTGCAGCTGGGACTGCCAGGATTTTCAATCATTTTTATTAATACCCTCTTTTGAGGCTAAGGCAATTTACAGACGGGATAAATAAACAAAGACGGGGTGCGAATGGTTCGAGCGGCTTTACGAGAAACCGGAGACGCTTCCAGTTACTTGAGTTTTCCTAAAAATTGCGGGAAGTCGAAAGAATTACAAACAAGCCGCGCCTGCTGTGCTTCCAGAATGTGCTGTAAGTTCAAGTGAGATGAAGTAGTCCAGTTCTCCATTTGCATCGGTGGAAGCAACGACAAAGAATAGGGCTACGACACACTTAAACGCCCTGCTTGGTGTTACACATATGCAGATTTGATCAGCGCTTCGAAAGTTCCACTGTCTTCCCGACGGCGTCGCGGGAGTGTACTAACTGGCCATTTTTGGATGTTCCCCCAAGTACGTCACGGGGCCTCCGCACGTCGTTTTATGACGCCGTCTGCGAGTAAATGGAAATCAACCACTTTAAACATCAATTCCTCTGTGACGGCTATAGCATCGTATAAAAATGTAGCGTTAGCTACCCTACCTCTCGAATAAATTAAAATGTTATGTTGCCTTCCCGCTCCCTTTAAAAGCTCACAGAACATGGTTTGTAATTCACGAAAAGTGCAGCCGTCATCCGACGCCACTGTGTCTTCTGGCGCCTCGGCTTGGATGCATTGCGTTAAACGGACGCTGAAGAATTGGGGTTGGGGGCACTCTGTTTATTATTTCCCCGTCTCTCTTCGAAAGTGCTGAAATGAGGCATGGCTCATTCGTCTCAATTCTCAGCAATGAATGACGTCCCCTTCTGCCGTGATCCGAGCTGCGGAGGACGTCTATGGTGTCACTGCGTGTCTCGATCCAGCCAACGAAAGCCATCTTGGCGTTAATGTCTGGCTCATCTTTTATAACTTCATTTGGCCTTCGGCGGCTTCCGTGAGGCTTCGTTGCCTTGTGGGCCTGCGAGCTGTCTGGTGACCCTCCAGTTCCCCCATTCTTTCGTTGTTTTACCCTCCCGCTCTTCTGTTCGCACATGGTGACGGTTGAGACCAACCGCCGGAAACTACTACGCCACCAGGACGAATGTCCTTTCTCGAATGTTCCATCACCGAGGCATGCGCTCCGCGTAGTCATTGGAGAACGCAAGCCAGCAGCGCATCCATGTTAGTGTGCGTGACCAACAGAAATGGGAATGTCGGAGTTTTGGTGACTGTTGGGTAAAGTTGCGTTTGAATACTTCATTCCACATTTGGTGACGTGTGCGTTAAGCGTTAAAAGGACGTGCTTTTCTCGGCGGCTGACTCCGTCCCTGTTTCCGCAGCGCCTGCAAGAAAAATCGCCGTCGTCTTGTTGTGAGTGTCGTAGCACAATTTGTCGCGTTGCCTCTCGAAGCAGTTGCACCCGGATTGTGGCTTATTCCGAACTATCGAGCATCAAAGGTGAGTTACACGTTGTAATAATTCAATTCTGTTTTTTTAAAGACGATAGTCTTTCTTGGGCTACTTAAACCCAGAAATTTTGGTCTGTCTGTATGTCTCTCTGTCTGTATGTCTGTCTGCATGTCTGTCCGTCTGTCTGTCTGTCTGTCTGTAACTCGATTCAGCAACCCGGCCAAAGTAAAATTGATATTGCGCAATAGTCTTATACACTCACAGCCAAATGTAAACGTTTATGCCCGATTTATATGTTCATACTTGTCAACTTTGTTGAACAAGAACAATACATTACGCAAATATAAGACAGGAAATTAGTACACAATGGATATTTACAGTGTTCCTTTATTAAAAAATTCATGGATGCTTGGTTTTTCGATAACAAATGACATCCTACATCTACTGCAGAAAACCGCCGCCTCCTCGCGGCATATAAAAAATCACGCGACGACAGCAACGAAAGGTTCGACTAGCTAGATTCCACGTTCTGCTTGGAACGCGCGTGGAGCACGGCCACGCCGTTTTATAAACCTTGTAGTCGGCCGCCTCCATTCACGCGCGTTTCCGCCGTACTGCAGCACTGGCATCGAGGAACCCGGCCTGTAGCAGTGGAACTCGGTAAATTCAAATCGCCTTGCGCAAACTTTTAGTGTGTTTACCTTGGGATGAGCACGACGGTACAGGAATAGCATGAGAGGTGAGCGGGGAAGCAAAGGGGGCGTTTCCTTGGCAAATGTCTACAAAGACTATCGTCTTTGTACTACATTTGCAACCAATGTTTTCAAGAATATTTCAGCAGAGCGTTTCAGGAAATCGCAACTGTACAACAGGTTGACCTTTATGCAAATGAGCACATGAAAAAAAAAAAAAAAAGAACGAGTAATCTGCGTATTCCAGGGGAACGCGAACAACAAAAATAGTTTTTTTTTCTTTTAGATAACCACAACGCTGCTGCCTTGTTCGAAAAAAAAGGTGTTTTTGTTTTTTATCGTTCTATCTGTATTTCCATACCGGATAAGGGTAGGGGGACAGACCCTTATCTATGCGCTCATTTTATTTTGGCTTGCTTTGCCGTGAACGGAGTCGGTACACTCTTTGAGCAGGTGCATGGTTTGCAATTCGTGCGAATTATTTTTATTTATTTATTTTTTTTTTATTTTCAATCTTCAACCTGCCAACAATATACGACACCCCGGAGCGTGCGTCGGCAAAACAGTTGTTACCTAGGTCATACACACGGCACTCGTGGTACAGGTTTGAATCCGTTTCCCAATACTCTTCGCTGGCCCAGACTGACAACGGCCGTGATACCTTTCTCTGGTAAGAGGGATTTATTCGCCCGTTCTTTTATCTCGGTGCAGCCGACTTTGCTGCAGTTCCGTTGGAGTGGTTTTAAAACATTCGCATTTTGTGCCAAGAAACAGACTAATTTTGTGTGTACTCTTTCATTTTTGTAGCACAAACAATTGCCACATACAGCAAAAGCCCGTTAATCCGAACTCGAAGGGGACCACAAGATTGTTCGAATTAAGCGGAGTTCGAATTAGCCGGCGGGCGCTACAATGAACGGACGTCGCCCCACACTGCGCGGACAGAACACAAAGATGTCACGTCTAAACTCGTTATTTGCGAATTAGGCCCTACTAAATGTTTTTTTTTCCCATGCCACGTGATCGGAGGTCCAGACCAGCGACTGCGCCACAAAGAAAACCTGCAACGTTATGCGCCGGAGCACTGGCGCTAGCCATAGAGTTTCTTAGTAAATATACTAAGAAGAAACTGCGCCTGGTAATCCATGTCGCCGTGGGGGTTTATGGGAAGACCCCCCTTTTGGCTTGGGCTTGGCACGACGATTGGATTATTAAGCGATTTTGGGGATTTACTTTGTTCTCTGTGCGAGTCTACGAGCTACGAGCTACGTTGAAGCCGAAATTATACCTGTTCTGTGGTAGCCGTGTTCGGTGAAACAGCAGGCAGTAGGTGATCGCACCTGACGTTGCCCATGCCACAGTCGAAGGACGTATGACTCAGCGGGTAATATGCCGCCGCGAAATTTGTAGCCGACAAAAGATAGAAACAAAACATAATTCGACGATACAACAGATAGGGGCGCCTGTATGCGTCCTATCTTGTATGCGTCCTATCCGGTTCATCACGAAGGCGACGCTTTCACAGGCACGCTCAAAAAACTTTCCATACCCTTCAAACAACCTATTTATTGAAGTAATGGTAAAATAATAAAATAAGAGTCTGAAATGAGCTTCCCCCCCAAAAATTTGTATTGTTCATAACTGCCACCATGGCCTGCAGAATAGCAGGCAGGAGCGTTCCGGCAAAAATACGGTTTACTTCCCTGTTCCTTAGTTTCAAAACAGCCTGTTTTATTTTCCACTTCCATAATTGCACACTCTTCATCTCGTTTCGTGGCACTTTGTTTAAATTTGCGGTTACTAAACGTTTCAATACAACACAATGATGAAACTATGCCGATCGCATGACGCAATGGCGTTCCATGACGACACAGACGGCCTTGATGTGAGCCGCATAGACGCTAGCACCAGATTCCTCTCTATTGTATATTGTAAGAAACTCTATTCCGCCGGCAGTAGTAGTAGAGCCACTTTATTTTGCATAGGGTTCAGGGTAGGGCGCTGCGCGGCGGTAGCTGCGGAAGCGAAATAAGCTGTCGCAGCGGCGTACGCGTGCGCTACGCTGTTTTTTTTTTCTGTTTCGTTGATTTTCTATGTCTAAGAAATTTGGTTTGTTTTGTAATTGCAACACATTGTAATCACTCTGGGACCACTCCAGCGAGGAGCAATGGAAACCAGGGGAAACCAGTTCAAATTAACCGCTTTGGATACATTCGAATTATCGGGAGTCTTCCTCCATATAAATATACAGGGCTGTGAAGGGACCAGGCCTTCAGTTCGAATTAACCGTGTTCGAATTAATAAGCTATTACTGTATCTACGCTTCGTTGATACAAAAAAATTCACAGCATATCCACGGGGTGAATGATGATGAGTGGGCGAAGCTCCTGAGGGGAAATCATCGGTAAAACCGTGACTCTTCAGTGAAAGTTCGCCCACTACATCTGTGTCCGAACGTAACGTCTAGAAAGTCTCGCTTAAACCGCGCGTCGGCACCTTGGGGCTGAGCTCGCCTGATGCGTTTTGCAGACGCCTCACGAGCTCTCACTGCATCGGGGTCTGCCTGCCGATACGCGCGCTTTCTCGCCGCTTCCCGTTCTCTGACGTTTTGGAGATCCTCTTCGCGCCGCAGCCGTGCCGCTTCGCGTACGGCAGGGTCCTTGCGCCGTTGCCGTGACGCTTGGGCCTCTCGTTCTAGAACGCTGGGATCTTGGCGGCGTCGTCGCGCAGCCAGACGACACGCTTCGGCCTCCCGCTCTCGTACGGCAGGATCTTGGCGGCGGCGTCGCGCAGCTTCACGGAGCGCTTCTGCCTCGCGGGCTCGCACATCTGCAGCCTTATCCATCGGGCGACTCCGAGCGCGCGCCAACAGCGAACGGATTTTATTACAACGCTCCCCGCCATCTAGTAAACAATCCAAGAACTAAACTAGAGGTAGCCACGCCATCTAGTAAACAATCCAAGCGCATCTTTTCATCATATACAAGTACCGCCATCTAGTAAACAATCCAAGAACTAAACTAGAGGTAGCCACGCCATCTAGTAAACAATCCAAGAACTAAACTAGAGGTGGCTACATACATACGTCGAGGATGGACAGACCCACGCCCTAAGGAGCTTCGCCCCTAAAACTTGTTTTGGGGCAAATGAACGCCGCAGGAGTGCGATTTTCTTCCCTGTGCAAGGGATAGCGTGTCATGATTGCGCAATAAATTCACTTATGGCTAAACGTTCAATGCATCTAACAAAGCGACAGCGAGAATAAACTTAAAGCAGAGAGTCAAAAAGCATGATGAGGTACCCAGCTTGCAACGCCATTGGAGACTCCCGGTTTGACAGCCGGTTAATTCAGTGGAAATTGGGCGTCGGTACCGGAGCTGAAACCTCTCCCTTTCAACGCCCAAGGTAAAGGTTGGGAATCCTACGAATCTTAACCTTTGCCGAAAAGTGCTATTCGCCCCGAGTGCGAACACAGTCGGCTCCTGGCGGCGCCGGGATGGCGCTCTCGGGTCGTTTGCTTGTTCACGTTGCGCGCGGCGCAAGACGCGTGCTGCACACGACAAAACAACCAATATATGTTCTGGTTTGACAGTAAGCAATGACATAATTACCTCTGCTTGCGCATTTCCTCTAGAAACGCAATAATCAGCGGCCATTGCGGGTTAATGCACTGGTTTAATTCCACGAAACATATTCACCGTGGTCACCGATTGAGTGTGAAACGTGTTATAAACATTGCTTCCACACATAGCACTTTTCATATTGCTGAGTGCAGCCGTCTGCCGTTTCATGAACGTCGAAGGCTCCTTTTTGAAGCTGGCGTGCTGATTATTTAAAGGATAAAAGTTTAGTACGCGAAACGGGTAAGAAGCGACAAGACCTGTGCATACCCGTGCATTTGCCACACCCTTCTTAAATTACCCTGTTTCCTTATAGAAAAAAAGAACAAACAAAAACAATTGCACTGCCCACGACCCGTGCACTATCGCCCATACATTACCGGGGACGTATTTTACACCCGCAAGCGCCTGTGTGATCGTGTTCTTCCCGTACTTTTTCTAAAATAAATACCATTTTTGGGCAGTCGTTGTTTATACTGAATTGCTAATTTTACGTATTATTTAAAATACGTTTCTATGGATGCGCAAGAGTATGTAGGGGGGGATTTCTCGGTAAATTGAGCAGTTGTGAGCTTGCGTCGGTCATGTGGCATGTTGTGTGTCATTTTCATATATAACATTTTCTAATCCCGACATGAATCACCTTGTCCAGAAATGTGTCTCACTCAGACTAACCAAACGCCTAATATGGTCACGTCTTAACCTCTCAAAGTGGACCTAAGTTTAAAGAAAGAGGAAAAGTCGCGTAATATAATGCAAGTTGTTGCCCACGTGTGTGAGGGGTGTGTGCCATGGCTCGCTCTTTTTTTTTCTAGTTTTTTTTCCAACGATGCTTGCTTTCTATACAATTTTTAAAAAGGCGAGCCACAATTCCTGAACAACCTCGGATCAAAGGGGGGGTTAATCAGTTTTGAAAATACGTGTTGAAGTAATGCTTTTTCACCGCTACAGAACACGACGCCTAGCGTACTTTCGATTGTAACTAATACAGATAACCAACGTTTGGCTTTTCGCGTTACTTGCTGCTCTTACAACGTTGGCAGACACCAGCCCTCCCCTCCCCCACCCCCCACCCGAAAAAAAAAAACGAAATGCACAGAGAACTTTTATCCTTGCATTTTTAACAATCCTCAAGAATTAAATTTCAAGACAAAGGCGATGATCAGTTCACAAAACAAAGTAGTTACCGGGAATTCGTTGCGCTGATTCGCAACGAGAAATAAAAATGAAACGTTTTACTACATCTGCAACAGCGCAACTTCATTTGCCATCTTTAGGGTTCGTAAGCGACCTTATACGCAAGAATGCAAACACATCTCGCTGTTGCAGGCACCTGTTAGATTTTAAAAGGAACGCAAATGGTCAACACAGCAGCCGTAACAGAAAATTTGTGCTCACTGTGAGGTCCCAGAAACTTGGTTTGCACACTGTAAACCTGCTTGTCGCTTTGCGAAAACCTAGCTTAACATGAGATGTTGCTTGTACTGAGTGCGTTGACAATTCAATTCGCTAGTTCACTTGCGATGAAAGCCGTAAATAAGTGATCCGACACCGTTATTTATCAAACCTCCCTTCAGAGTCGCTAAAATTTCATTTAAAAGATCCGTTAGAGCGGTTACATTTATATCTCTGCGCTGATCAAAATTCAGTAATTTTATATTGGCTTTCGAACACACAAAAAATATCGTAAGCTCTTAGAAAGAATGTCGGGGCAGGTAGGTGGTGTTACCATAGGTCGGCAAAACAGAAAGAACTCACTCAAACTCAATCACAATTTTTTTCATTCACGCTGTACTCAATCAAACTCAGACTCAAAAAGTTCGTCTGTTCACAAAATCACTCGTACTCACTCATCAAATACTCATTTGTAATCGTACTCACTTGTACTCAAACTCATTTGTCCTCACGAGTATTCATACTCAATCTGTACTCATGAGTACTGAATCTGTACTCATGAGTACTCAATCTGTACTCATGAGTACTACTCATTCTGCACTCATGAGTACTACTCATTCTGCACTCATGAGTACTACTCATTCTGCACTCATGAGTACTCAATCTGTACTCATGAGTACTCAATTTGTATTACTCACGAATAATCAACTTATCTGCACTGTTAGCTAGGTCGTAGCTCGAATGAAAGACTAAGTAGAAAAAATAGATTGTTTAATTGATTAGAAAAACACAGGTTACATATAAATCAGGACAGAGGAAGAAAACGTCTGACGCGGTGCACTGTCGTTGGGCGACTTACTGCGCGAAGGCAAGTACATGTGACAAAGCAAAACGGAATGTAAGCACTCGCGTTGCGTCTGGGGTCTCCTCTTGTTCTCAGGCCGGGTCGGGCTCAGGGGAGCTCGGGGGTTGTCGGTGCAGCCGTGGCCGTAAACTGCGTTTTTCTACGTGTCTTCGGGTGGCAGCTTTTGTCGTCCGTTTTCTTGTTTGCACTACTGTTTGCACTACTGTACTCAGGAGTGCATATACTCAAGAGTGCAAGCACTCGCAAAAACAGTATTCATGAGTATTGTACTCATGAGTGCTGTGTACTCATGAGTGATGTGTACTCATGAGTGATGTGTACTCATGAGTGCTCTGTACTCATGAGTACTCATACTCATTAGTACTCAAACTCATGAGTACTCATACTCATGAATACTGTACTCATGAGTACTCATACTCATGAGTAGTGTACTCATGAGTACTGTACTCACGAGTAGTGGACTTACCCCTATACTCACTCGTCATCGTACTCACTATTTTTTTCTGGGTGTGTGATCACTCATCATCGTACTCACTCGTGAGTTTGAGTACAAATGAGTACAAATGAGTGTACTCACGAGTGAGTACGCCGACCTATGGGTGTTACCATTTCAGGGCATCCCACAAATGAAAGAATGCGTCATGCTACCTGTGAAAGCGATTGAGATTGACGTTGTAAAATGAATTTCAGAGATCGAGGCTTCATGTTTGGTTCCCGCTTATGCTTTTATTGAAGGCTCAAAGCTATAGTCTGGAAATATCGAGCTTGCTACGAGCAACGGCGTTCAAGTTCTTGTCGCTATTACGGCCATTCTGAGATTCCCGATGGGTCGTCGCTTTTTTGGCGTAGTAATGAAAACTTGCTGCCGCTTCCATGCTATACATTGAACGTTGAGGAACCGAAGTACAGCATACCCCTCTTGTTTGCGCCTTCCGTGCGCACATACGGCGGGGAAAAATCACGAAGCGAGCCCATAGTGTGCATTCTTACGGGCCGCTCAGCGGAGCATCCACACTAGCAGCGCGACGCTATCGCCACCTACATGTCGATCTCGCGGCGAATACCTTGTCGCCCCGGGTGCCATGGACATTGCGAAACTTAAGCAGCGGAGACCACTGTGTAGAATAGAGCGGGTGGGATTTGGACGGGTGAGGCAAGTCGTTTGTGTGGAGGAGCCGGAGAGCTGCTCCTGGTTAGGGATTCGCGTCCGAGGAGATAGGTCCTCCTTTAACTCTGATATTACTAAGTTATTTCTCGGTGGAGATTCGGATTCAAATCCCACCGGAGCGCACATTTCCTTGTTATTTATTAAATTGAAGCTTAAGTGTCCTCACTAATTCCGTTAAGAGCCAATGCGCCCTGCACAAAAGTGAACTTTATTTGAAGATGATGACGAGTGATCGTGGGAAAAGTGAACGAAAAAATATTCTTCCCGTGGCCGCATTTGAACCTTGGGTCCTTCCCGTTTTGAAGCCGGCGTCTATCCGACTGCGCCATCTCGACATGGTCGAAGTGAACCCCGAGCAGCAGGTAGCGATTCGCGCCGTACACCCCAAACCCAAACGTTTGGCTTACGGAGTGCCAACCCGAGGGTTGCTGTGGGTGTTTTAGAAAAGTGGTACGTACCTCGAGAGGAACGCACTGTGGGACTGGACAACCAAAGAATACATCACGAGAAAGCTTCGCGTTCAACCATCGTCGTCGTTACATGGAGGGATGCATGATTTTTTGCTCGCTACAGCGACGACCATTTCTTTGACCGGACAACAGCAGCGGTGCTCTGTCACAGAATGGGGCACTTAAGGCTTTCGCCTTAAATAATACTTTTTAAGTGTGAGTCTTTTACGGCCTGTGGCCTTACGGAAGTTTTTCTCGAGGAGACTGGTGATCCCACACTAGCGCTGCACTTTTAAA
Source organism: Haemaphysalis longicornis (assembly GCF_048455015.1). Lineage (NCBI taxonomy): Eukaryota > Metazoa > Arthropoda > Arachnida > Ixodida > Ixodidae > Haemaphysalis > Haemaphysalis longicornis. The sequence goes on from NW_027526295.1 coordinate 177,110,287, forward strand.
ATAGCCAACGACATAGAAAAAAAAATAATGCGAGTGGTAATCTTAAGCAACGTGATTTATGGCACAGGGTGACCCTCGCTCGGATTTTTATTTCCCCTAAAAATGCCGTTACTTGCGAACGTGTGTACTAAATAGGCTAAGAAAACATGTTCCCAGGGAATTTGAACACTGCGACACAGTTTCCCTTAAAAGTGCAGTTGTTGTTTAGTTGGCCGGCCAAATAAAAGAAAAAAAGATGGCCGCCGCTGAAAACGTTCATTTAAAAAAATGACACCAGCTTCCCGTAGGGGAACCCTGAGTAGTATTCAAAGCAGCCATGTTGTAGATTCAAGTGCCCATTAGTTTTCAGTTCGTCGTTTCCGTTAGGTTGAGGTACGTAGCTACCGTTATATTTACAGTTTGGTTTTTATGGTAACTACCGCACTTTTCACTTGCCGGAACTACGAAATGGGAAATTGCGTTGAGCACATGGCTGTTTCGCACACTACTCAGGGTTCCCCTACGGGAAGGTGGTGTAATTTTATTAGATGCGACTGGGCTATGTCCCTCCCTTCTCGTTGTTGCGCCGTCGACACCCCCACTGCGCATGCTCGGCTTGGTGAACGCCCGGTGGTGTCTTACCCTTTCATGGCTCCTGGAGCGACAGTGTTACCGGTGTCTTCCTAGGCCGGCCCGAGATGAGCCGAGCATGCGCCGTGGGGGTGTGGACGGCGCCACAACAAGGGAGGGACATATAGTACCGACCATGAGATGCTGGAGCGGCAGTGTTGCCGGTGTCTTCCTGGGCCGGTGGATGGACGGACGACGGACGACGGACGACGGAGCTGAGAGCAAGAAATGCTTTGCATCTAAAACACATGAGTGATACGATGGCATCTGAGTGATACGTCGGTCCAGTCGACCCTCATGCTTTAGCAACTGTGCTATCTCCGCTTTTTTCATTACCGGACTGGTACGGTGAAAAAAAAAAACAATGGCACATGCTTCGCATTATAATGATAAAACCCCCTCCCGCCACCCGCTGCCACCTTAATTGTCAGCGTTGAACAAAAGGCGTTGTTGTTGCTGTTGTTTACTTGGTGGCACATACATATCCTGGCGACTGGTCAGGAATCAGGAGGCTCGGGGGGCAATTTACCCGCTTTCGAATTTTCCTAATACTGTGAATTGAAAAATTAAAACTTGTAGACAGGCCGCGTTACACTGGGCACGTGTTCTACTCACCTGCCAACCCGTTCAGGGTTGGCAAGTGCCCATCAGCCCATCAGCCCATCAGGTGCCCATCAGCCACGCTGAACCCTGATTCTAAGGGAGCTGATTCGGGTCACAGTCGGCTTGCTGACTTAATTCGCGCCAAAATAGGAACAAAAAATAGGGAAGAAATTGATTGATTGGAAGGTTTGACGCGCCGACGGAACGCAGGCGATGAGGCGCGCCTTAGTGGAGGGCTACGGATTAATTTCGACCACCTGGGGATCTTTGCCGCGCGCCGAATTCTCGTACGCACGGGTGTTTTTGCTTTTCGTCCCCATCAGAAAAGCGGCCGCCGCGGCCGGGAATCGAACCCGAGTCCTCGTACTCAGCAGCGCACCACCTTAGCCACTGAGCCACCGCGGCGTGTGAAAAGGAAGAAAGGGACGCATACGAGATATAGCAGAAAAGAAGCCAGTCGTAGTAATTCTTGCAAAAAGACAAATAAAGGAAAGTGAAGAAAATATCCAAATATCACGTAGCAGCAAGCAGGTTGTGCGTATAAGGATCGTTAGGCTCTTGCCTTCGAAACACGTAAGCACGCGTAAATTCCGAGGAATTAATTAATGCAAAATCAGCATTGAAATTGAAATTACGGCTTTACGAAGACAAGTAAAGGATGTGTAGGAAAAATAGTATGGTAGCTGAAATACTCACTGGCGCCACTCAAGAAACACCCTCCGTCAGGAACCGCCTCAAGATAGGCCTCTTACCTTTGTTATAGTTTTGGGTTTCCCCCAGAGATCGGGAAAAAAGAGGCTGAAAAGAAGATCAGAATACCTAACATCGAATAAAACCATTTGTCGTACACGTTTGGCTTCTTTGACGGAACGCCGCATGAAACTCGCACTGCACCAACGAGCATTTTATCCTCCGTCGTATTCTTAACTTTCACGTCATTATTTCTGCTTTCTTCTTTCGCATCACTATGGTAGCAATCGCGCCGTTAGTGGAGCTAACCTCTCCAGTTATCATTACACCTCTCTTTCTCTCTCTCCTTTTCTGACCCCGGTTTATTAATAATTGGTGGCGGAATCGCCAGTTCGCGTATCAAGATTATCAGCTTTCTACGACACCTGCAGCGAAGCAAGCCTCGCCATCTTTTTTTTTTTCTTTTTTTAGTTTAATGATGACAAGCGGCTCGTTGGGTTTTCCTGCCATTCGAAGTGGAAAACGCCCGATTTTTCTTCTGGTGAAGCACATAGGTCTTAGGTTTCTGCTTTATTCTGCACACGTGCTTGTTTGTTTTTGTACTTTAGCACAGATGATTGCACGAATCACTCGTTTATGTAACCTAGAAGTAGCTACACATCCGTCAGTTCATCTAGATCGCACATACACACTCACAAGCAACACACACACGCGCGCACACACACGTACACACGCAAACACACGGGCCACAAAACGCCGCCCCATATATGTTTTGCCTGCACGCCGATCCCTCTTCCGTCGCAAAGCAGGTGCAGAGCACGTTAGCGATGAAAGATTACAGTACATTCTGAGTGCACGACAGACACATGCGCTTCTCGGTAGGCGTTGCCTGATACGCAGAGTTGTTCATTCGAGTTGACTTATTGGCGTGGTGGCATTTGGTACATAGTGAGAAAGAAAAAAGTTTTTTTTTTTTTTTTTTTTTTTTTTTTTTTTTTTTTTTGTGGAGACCGATGGTGTACATATTTCGCCGAGGCACCATACTGACTCTGCTTCCACCACCGAACTTACTTCCGACAGATGGGAGGTGAGGTTTTGGGAGCTGGCTTCCACGACTACGAGACATAGGTACGATTCACTGCATTGTGCTATCACGTAGAGAGCACGTCCACTGTTTGTCTTCCTAAGTCGCAGGCTGGGAGTGGACCGATTTATTCAGCGGGGTTTATGGGGGATTAGTGATACCAGTAACTGGAAGTTCATAAAAATGTGCCGTTAGTTTTTTGCGAAGTGATAAAGTGAACTTACACACAACACGATCCAGTGCAAACACGTACGTGGGCTACTTTTGTGGGGCGCGATAATAACGTATGCCATGCCATGCGTAGTTCTTATGACGCACTGCAGTCGTAATAGTCATGACGTCGATAGATGATAGTGTGTTCCGTAAACGTTTGCGGTGACGTCTACGTTAAAAAGAACACAAGGAACATTAAGCACTAAGCAATCGCCTAAAAAGGGGGTACTCAAACTTGTTTACTCCGATACTCTTTGCGTCACATTTAGAATGAACCACGATTCCGGTGGCAGGCTGCAGCATATAGCCTAGAGATCTTGTCTACTCTAGGAATGACGTCAACGACCACAAAAAAAAAAACTATTCCCCACTTTTCATGCTAGAACTTCGCTGCTGTTATTAAAATCATGAACTCTGATAATAAGCAAACTTAAATATAAAGAGTATCACTCAGGTCAACATTTCCGCCAAGTGAAACGGACATGTCCTGAATGGGACGTGGTTGAAGTGTCGTTTTTGGTAACGTTATATTTCCATAAGGAAACAATGTGTTCTTTCTTTTAAATTGGATACGTTGTTTTGGTCGAACAGCTGGTTAGCGTTTTGTTTCCAAGTCCTTCTCCGTATATACCGTCCTTTGCATTGGCTCGGTCGCTGTACTGTCGACATGTTCTCTGCCTCTGTTTTTTTTTTTTTCTAAAAAACAATACTTTACTAGTTTACGAGCTTCGTATTTGTGCAGTTAAGAATGTTTGTTGAAATCTCCGTGTGTTGGCCAGGACGTCTAATGACTGGTGTGCAGCCTGCTTTTATGTTGCTTTTTTTTTCATCGGGAAGGCGGAATTGTTGGGATGAATAAACAACTGGCAGTGGCATGCAGACGTGGGTTGACTGTCCCTTTGCGCCGTGAAGGTACAGACTGAGTTGCTGTGCCGATTCCGTTTCCGTTCGCGGTTAAATTGGAGCCGCTCGGATAATACGCTTCGTTGCTAAGCGGCAATTTGAACGTACGCACGCTTCAAAGAATTCTTTGGCCGACATAGATCTATAATCGACCACCACCTCAATATTCATTTCGCTTTCAACGCACCACGCCCTGTTAACCTTAGGCCATCACTTTAGCTAGTCATATATTCATTAAGTTTCTAAGCAGATATCCTCAGCGGGTAAATTTGAGTTGTAAGCTGCATCAGCTTGCTCAACAGTCATGACCGCGCAGTATGCCTTTGTCAATGCGACGAATTTTAACGGCCGTGGGAAATCATTTGAGCTGTTCGGGGCACCTGTAGAATGTTTAAACATGGCTTCTTAGTGTGTGTGGATATATAGAAACAGATGTATAGAAAGTGAGAAAGAAAGAATGAGAAAACTTTGTATTTGAAAGACAACAAATAAGTGGTGTCTTAATTTCAGAATTTTATTGGAGCTGGCGACTCGCCCACGCCATTGAGCCGACGAAGCAGGTTGTCCGTACAGTGACCAGTAACAAGGGAAGATAATTAGTTTAAGGATCAAGTTTAATTGGAACTCCCAGACTCTGTGGTATAGGGCACCTGGACGCTAACGAAGGAACACGGGGGAGGGGAGGGGTACTGTGTAGGGGACATGCCACGGACTTTAGTCGTATGGCGGGACCTCCGATAGCAAAAATCCTGCGGCGTGCCGTTTTAGGGGCACGTGAGACCAAGAGGAAATAGTAATGTTACTGCGATTATTTCGAAAGCATTAATCTTTTGCGGAACTTCGGCTGAAAAATTCAGGTAGGCCTCCATGAGCACAGGTCCGCTCGGCAGACAACCTAAATAAATGGCATAGAAACTTAAATGATTTCATGCATGCGCACTGATCAATTCTATCCCCTGTTTGGCACAGTTGTTAACTTCAGGCGGAATAAAAGCGGTGTGGACGCGTGTAAAAGAGGTGTTGTTCAGGGGGTGGGCTGAATTTATGCACGATGCGTACGCTCGTTTAATGGCGCCCGCCGCACCAACCCCGCGTCTCCATGCTAAGGCTTCAGAATTCATGCTAAGTATCCTACAAACACATTTCAGTGTTCCTGTAATAGCAGGGCACAGTGGCCACGCTGTCGCTCCCTCAAGATATATACAGTCAAACCCGGTTATAGCGAACTGTAATATGCGGCTAGATTAGTTCGATATATCCAATCATTCGATATAGCCGAAACCGTCAATACCGAAATTTTTGTTATTATTTGTTACGAGTTCGCAATACGCGGGACCCCCCCCCTCACCTCCCCTGCCATTCCCACATAACGAAACGAACACATAAAGTATGCCATTACCTTACACAAAACAATCCATTTATTGCATGCAATAAAGCTACTTTCCGCCTTAACTGCCTACTTCGCAAGAAAGGGGTAATTTTTGTTTTCACTTTCGTTTCGGCAGCACCAACTAGCACCACATTATCTACACGAGACATCGCTTGCACCACTTCAAGTCCATGTCCTGCAATATTGAAGCAATATTGGCGGATAACATCGGCTGGCAAAAGTGCCTTATAAAGCGTCAGAAGGCTTTACGTTGTGACATCCTCAGCCTCCTCAGAGCTTTGAGCAGCACCAGCTGCCGTGGCATCGGTGACGGTGCGTGCGCTCGAGAGGCTCACAGTGACGGCAACATCGTCGTCAACACTCAGGAAATCCTCTGAGAACACTCCTTTTGGCACAGCATCTGGAACGTTGGCGAGCTCATCGCGCAGTTCGCCGATGATGCCATCTTGGTCCGGACTCGCTGACTGGATGGGCTCTGTCGTGAATCCAGTTCGTCGAAAACCATTACGGAATGTGTCGGGCGTCACGTCGGTCCATGCAAAGCTCAACATCTCAATAGTGGCCAATCAAAATCTCAATCACCCCTCCGAGACGACGCATTTCGGTGGGAATTGTAGACGCGCCGAGTTCGATATATCCGATGTGAACTTCGTTATAAGGAATATGCTTCGCATGCATTTTCGTAACAGATTTGCTTTTGTTCGATATATAGCGTAATTCGCTCTATCCGGGTTCGTTATAATCGGGTTTGACTGTATATATATATATCAAAAAAGGGACACACGTCGAAAAAATAATGGTTTTTAACATTTCAGCCAGGGACCGGCCTTCGTCAGAATATTCTGACGAAGGCCGGTCTTCCGGCAGAAATGTTAAAGACCATAAAAACATAATATTTATTCTAACGTTTAGACCGGGGGCCGATCTTTCAACCAGCCCCCGGTCTAAACGTTAGAATACATATTGTTATGTTTTAAGTGCGAATGCACTTTATAAGCGACCCCAAACCATCCACCGCCGGCGGCGGCGGCGGCGGCGTCCGCAGTGCTCCTCTATATTTAAAAAAGAAACAGCATCCGGCGCCAGGTTTCGATCCGAGGACTTTGCGGCCGCAGCGCGACGCTCTACCGACTAAGCCACGGACGCCACGCTGATATCAGTGTGAGTAACGCGCCTTATATCTTTAACGCATTCAAACTACGTCGTCAGCGGCGTGCGTTGGCGACTCAGCGGCGTTATAGCGGCTTGATAACTGCGTGGTGTACACGTGATACTACAAACCCGATGGAAGAGATGGAAGAGAAGGCGGCGAGGCGGTGGGCTGCGGGGGCCCAGCGCAAGCGCCGCAAGCGGGCCGACAACCGTGCATTCGCACTTTCACATTCTCCCCCTCGGGGAAATGCGGGGGAATTTTTTCAATGTGACTTCGCTATTGTATATATACATGCAAGAAACTGTTTCTTGGACGCCAGTGAAATTTATGAAAAAAAGGGGACACACGTCGAAAAAATAATGGTTTTTAACATTTCGGCCGGAGACCGGCCTACGTCAGAATATTCTGACGAAGGCCGGTCTCCCGGCCGAAATGTTAAAAACCATTCCTTTTTCGACGTGTGTCCCCTTTTTTTCATAAATTTGACCGGTGTCCAAGAAACTGTTTCTTGCACATATATATATATACAATAGAGTAGTCACATTCAAAAACATAACAATATTTATTCCAACGTTTAGACGGGGGCTGGTTCAAAGACCGGCCCCCGGTCTAAACGTTAGAATAAATATTATGTTTTTCAATGTGACTTCTCTATCGTACAGTTAATCTTATAGCCAGGAACCTTTTCTCTTAAGTATATATATATATATATATATATATATATATATGGAGAGAGAGAGAGAGAGAGAGAGAGAGAAATAGAGCTGTAATGAATTAATGAATACTGAAGAGGTGAGGTCCACAAACGGCAGGGTTTGCTACTTCAGATAGCGGCGAACATGGTGAGCCGAAAAAAGACAAGAAAATGGGAATAGCTTTGTAGAAACAACCAATAAGAGGGAAAATAAATGAAAAAATACGGAGCGTAGAAAAAGTTGGGAACATCAAAAGAAAAGATCTGAGGACCTCAAGGGTATAAGACTTCGGCCGATGCTGAGATAGGTAAAAACGTCGAGAGAGGCTTTGTCCTTAGGGTCGTGGAATCGCGATTCCGCCACGGTCCAAGGAAGTGACCCAATTCGAAAGAGTTTCCTCTCAGCAGTCCACAAGTGTTCTTTTCGATCTTTCACGTTGGGTTTCATACTGCGGGCAGTAACACAAGTGATGCCTTATGTCCTCTTTCATAGAGCACGCCAAGAATACTGGCGAGTCCACTCATCCCATTTTAAACAGAAAACTAAAAAAAGTGATTCCCTCGTCATTTCATGTCAACATACTCTCTATTACATTTCGGCAGTCCTTGTAAGAGAAGGTTAGGGATAAAGTTACAGAAGTCTCCCTCCAAGACACCTACAAACGATTCGATTGGTATCTTGAGCAGCCGAGAAACAAAAGTTATGACGCGTAGGGAATGCTATAGAAAAGCAAACACTAAGACGAGAAAACACTTGTGCGCCTGGCAAGCTTTTAGGAAGTCCTCAAAAGCGGGAAATGGATTGTTATCCTCTGATTCTAGGCGGCCGCGCACTCTCATATGCACGAGTTCAGAGATTTCTGGGAATTCTAATAGATCGCAACTTGACCTGGTCACCCGAGGTTAAACGGTTACGGGCCCGCATTTCTTCGGCCACTCAGGTTTTGAAATGTCTTGCGGGTTTGCGCTGGGGCAGCGATTGTCATTCCATGGCCATGCTGCACAACGGTTATGGGGATGGTGCGCTGAGGTACAGCCTCCCAGTCCTACAACGTATATCAGACACAAGCAAGAAGAGTCTTGAGGCAGCAAGGAACAACAATTTACGCATCTGTCTTGGGCTTCCGAAGGGATCTTCGAGCGTCAGAACCCTTGCGGAGGCACGTTGCTTGCCTCCAGAAAACAGGAGACTCTCCGTGTGCACCTGAGGCATCGGCTTCACTCAAGCAATCACTTTTTAAGTCGCGTATCCTCAAGCTGCTCGAGCTCTGGATTCGCCCAAGCAATTGGCAGAATACCCCTGTTAATTCCAAACCAGCCGAAACAAATAATGCCTCGAAATTTCCCTCCTTGGAACGTTACTCCTTTACAGATTCAATGTCGCATCCCCGGAATTGGCCCCAAGAAGACAATGCCCCATACTGAAATACTACATATTGTGCTAGAATACATGTATAAAATGCATTCGGCTAGAACACACATATTTACGGATGGATCGTCATCCCCGCAAAGCTCTCCATCTGGAATGTACGTGCCACTTGCGGGTGAAATGTTTTCATTTCGTCTGGAGCGACCAACATCATCTACAGCGGCTGAGCTATATGCACTTAAAGAAGCGATTGTTTACGTCCTACGCCACCAGCCGCGTCAGTGGAGCATCTTTACAGTCTCCAAGGCAGCTCTGCAAATTCTGTCAAGGTGGAGCAGGTCTTCCCCTCACCACACGGCAGCCGCCGATATCTCCTACCTTCACCACCTTGCTTGCATTGCTGGACACACTATAAAATGACAATGGATACCTGGCCACAGTGGTATTATAGGAAACCAAAAAGCCGATGAAGCGGCCCGTATGGGCCTTAACCACCGGAAACACCGCAAAGTGTACTTTACAAAAACAGACGCTTCCACCATGGCCCATCGCTTTGCAGTAAGTGAAAGAAACCGGCTATGGCGCAGCAAAGAACCCAATAATGAAGTATTTTTGCACGCGATTGACCCTGATTTGACATCAAAACTTCCAAGAGAGCTCCCTCGTAGGCTGGAGACATTATATCATCGCCTACGACTGAACTCGGCCTACACCAACAGTTACCTCTTTCGCCTCGGACTGACGACCAACCCATACTGCGATAACTGTTCTTCCATAGAAACCGTCGAACATATCTTATTAGAATGTGTGGCCTACTTGGCACCAAGATCCCGTTTTTTTGAAGATATTGAACGCCTAGATCAAGGGCCGGTAACTTTGAAGACCATCTTAGGACCATGGACTAGCCCCTCGAAGCAGCGTCAGGCCCTAAAAAGTTTGTTTTCATATTTGGAGGACATTGGCCACATTTCAAAATTGCAAATTCTGTAACACAATCTAAAAAATAGTCCGCCAAGCCCGCCAAACCACGCCAGTGTTTTTTTTTTGTTTGCTTCTTCGTTTTTTTTTCTCTCTCTTTTTTTTCTTTTCTGCCCACCTCTCTCTAGGGCCTGTTCTCCCTACATCCCCGACCCCTAGCAGAGAAGCATGTAGGTGATCACAAACGCCGGCAAAACTCTCTGCTTTTTGAATAAAGAGCCTTCTCTCTCTCTCTCCCTGTGCGTAGCGGAACCGAGTTCCCTTCAGATTTATCAAAGCTGGCATTTTACAGCGAACCCATATTCTTCCAGAATGGCAGCACTTGTCGTGTTCGCCACCAACGACCACATCCTAGCACATACCCACTTACGCAGGAAACACCTGTGGGTGATTGGTACAGAAGAAGTAAATGCTCCATGCACCGTGTCAGAAATTCGGTTCTCCCCTAGCATGACCACCAAAGGGCAACGTGCACGAGGCATTCCATTCGTATTCAAGTGACGCTATGGGAAGGTCACTTACAGTTAGTACTCCCGAAGAGCTGTGTGTCTCTAAGAAGCGACGAAAAGAACTGGGTAGGGAATGGCACCGAGGAATGGAGCAGTAGGTTTAACACGTTCCGTTGATAGCTTCCGGTGACCGCAATGTCGATGTCTGCAGGCCAGGCAAGATGTAGTTTTCGGTTAATGTGGGGAGAGTTTGAGGTGCAAAATAAGGATTCTAGTCAACCAACCGCGGTGAACAAGGGATGTACAGACTAAAATTTCCCTAAACACATCTCTGAAAGTTGTAATATCGATGTCTCTGAGCCATAGAAGAAGTGGTTCATCTAGTCAACGTTGGGAGAGTTTGGTGTGTAATGATGTAATTATTGACGTCGAGGCCAACGAACCATTCTAGCACGCACAGCCGCGACCTTGCTTGGTATCTTAGTCCCTTGACAAGAAGTTGGCGTCATATCGCCAACCTGCAAAGGTAAATATAGGAACGGGGGGAGTAACTAACAGCAAGCAGCGACGAGATAGTGCGACTCGTCACAGACGTTTCGGAATGGTGGTCGTGTTGGCTTGCTGCTGTCGTTACGAGCTCGTTTTCAGTTTACAACCACTGAAAGCTTCAGTTTGTTCGAGTACTTTACAATGAAATTTCTTTGCTGCGTCCTGAAACGCCCATGTAGTACGGGCAAATTGTCGAAGGAATGCGGCATCCCCGCCGGTGAAGAGATCTCCTTTCATGCGCTGCCGAACGACGAACCTCGGCGAAGCAAGTGGCGACGTTTTGTGAACTTTGCAAACGGAGGAGAAAGGGAGGTAAAGCAAGTACGAGTCTGCTCGCTTCATTTCCGACGAAGTGATTACGGCAGGGACCGTTACGTTAGCTCACTCCTGGGACATGCCACCGCTCGTCCCCGACTTCGTCAAATCGCCGTCAAAGCGCTCTGAGCTTGGAAAAAAAAATACCGTACATACCGCGCATTGACGCTCGTATCTTTCTGGTCGGAGCAGAGAGCTCGCGCGAACGGCTTTTCACGCACGACACCGGCCAACTGGCATAAGCGAGCTACTGAAATTGAACTATTATTAACTGTAATAAAAATACGGCACATACGTACAGGTCTGCATTCTTCCGTCGCGACGGGGCTGACGAGGCAGCGGTGCCGACGGCTGGGCGTTCGTCTGTTGTGAGTATCGCGGAATCGTCGCTTTCCGGTCCATCCGTCTATCCCACAACTCCTGCCGCTCGTGCACTTAGAAGCATTGAGCATTGAAGTGGTGTGAGGTGGTTAAATGCAAGCCCGAGCTCCTCGGCGAGAGCTTTCTTGTTCGGACTAGGACAATTCCACGACTAGGGCTGACTATTCTATGACTTGTACTAGGTTTTACTATTAAAATGGCCGCCGTCTCGATTTCGGCACGAGTTCCGGTTTCTGTGGGATTCCCGCGTGTGGGTGCTATATGGAATCAACATACTAAGTATCTGTTTCATGTACCGGCTCATATGACGCCATTGTTCACGTCACGAAAGGTACAATTTAGCGGGAGATTTAATAACTCAAAATTGCTGCTTTCGTGGTCCCTAAACTTATGCTCTTTGGTGTACATTACTAGTAACCAGTGTAGAAGATCCTCCCGCGGCGAAGTGCGAGGAGGTGGCGCCGCTCGTCGGCACCCCAGCAGAGAAAGAACTGAAACTAAAGCGTGGCAAACTGTTCGCATGGCGACGCAGTGAAACATCCCTCTCGCGAGGGGCACGATCAAATGCAGAGCATTTCCGGGGGCGCACGACGTTAAGTAGTTTGCGTTACGTTAATGTTGTTGCACTTGTGGCAACTGCTGACAGGAGAGCGCTCGTCAGCAGTAATTTGAATGAGTCAACGATATAAGGCGCGTTCATAGCGTCCCATTCTGTGTCGGCTTTGTGGCTCAGTGGGTAGAGCACCATGTACATTGTGTTCCGCCCGCAGGGCCGAGGGGTCGAAACCAGGCGCCGGATAGTATTTTCTTTTATATAGTGTAGGGGAAGGGGTGCGGACAACGACGGTGCGGACTACGACGGGACAACGCGGGTGACATCGTGAGTTACTGAAATGCTCTGCATTTAAAAATTTAGCTTAAATTGCCTTATTTCTCAGTGACTAATGCATCGTTTGCTTCCGGGAAAGCGCTCGGTGTACTATGAAACACCTAATGTTTCGAATAAAACGAACTTTTGTTTTGCCTTCATGGGTCCTTTAAAAGAACCTACATTAAATGGTGGGCTCCGTTCGTGCAGGAAAAGATTGGTTTAAAGTGCCACACCAATCCAAGTCAGTGAACTATACTCAACAACGGCCGTGTGTAGATTTTACTTCAGCCAAGAATATTTCTAAGTTTTTAATCGCACCAGGCAGTGTTTAATAGGGTAGTTGCAAATATATCATCACGGTCATTACTAAATGATGAAAATAAATACATGTAACTTTAACTCATCCTGTAGATTGCGCAACCGCTTCGCTGGTGATGTGGTTCACCTTCAAGAGTAGAATGGCTTCTGCTCTTTTTCATGTGTTTGCGCCATTGTCTCGGTCGATCGCATGTAACCACCCACAATACTCATGGCGGTTCTATGCTATGAGGCCCCTTTATTTTCTTCTATCCGATTTGAGCAGTTTCCTCGAGCTGGCTTGGCAGCGCAGCTGTTGGAAAGTTCAGGCCGGAAACCACGCCGCATTTGACTGCGCGGTAGAGAGACCCCCTGGCCTCACGAGCATCGCATTCGGCTTGCCACATGCCTCGAGCAATGAAACATAAAGGATATTCGCTTTGCAGGATGTTTGCGCGAATTCACTCTGCAATTCAAAATCGTGCAGGAAGTAGCTGGGGTAGATGAGAGGGTGTGGATTGAGAAATAGATACACATATAACAAAGAGCAGATGGCAAATCGAATCGCGCCAGCGCTTTTTGCGTGCTTAGGTCACCAGGTTAATCGCACCCGGATTAAGCGGAATGCCATTCAAAAGAAGGGGGCGTTATCCACAATACGATGCAGTGCAATTCCCCCGTTGTTCGTTACTGCGCACAGTTTTTTTTATGGAGGCGGAAGAGATTTAGTTTCACGTTGAAGATTGGTTGGGGTCTGCATTATTTCGCAGCTCTCCTCATGCATCCCGGCGTGACTTCGGTGGGAAAAGTGGGTGGGAATTTCAGAACTGTGCCATAGAGAAAGTTATTGATCGATCTCGGCTTGTTTAGTGCTCGCATCTGCAAAACGCGCGCGTTCGCGAATCAAATTTACGAGCTGATGCGGCTTGCTCGCGAAAATGGCTTGGCTAGACCAAACGTACGCGCAATGTCATCGACCTCAATCTGGTGTTAACTGACAGTACAGAACCCGGTCTTGGTTTATCAAACAAACGCCATCACGACTCAGTTCACCGGACACAAAGCATTAATGCCCACAGCAAAATAGGCGGACGCACCCCCCCCTCCCCCCGACTTACAACGAGACTCCTTTACACTGTACATTAAAATAAACCAATGTCTACGGAGTCTAGAACTACGTGAGGGGTTTTTAGTAACTTTTCTGCGAACACGGTAGTAACGAATCGGCCGACCACAACAGAAGGTGGGCTACTGTTAGCGCCATTGTCACACGTTTGTTTTGCATCAGTGAAATTCGGCTGCGGCATGCGCTGAAAATGCCAGCACACTTTTGTGATCATCTCTCAGCTTTAACTGTCACATTCTGCGAAAAGCCGTTGTTGTTGCTTTCCTGTAGGGAAGATGGCCGCTGCGGCAAAGAGTGATTGAAAAATTGGCCGCGTATCTGCTCCTTCCGTTGCAAACGTCGACGGAAGACTATAGCTCCATCCGATTCAGACGCGATTCCCTGCAACGCCTGCACCGGAGCACGGTGCGCTGCACCAAAGTGCTCGATTCGCCGCTGCAGGAATGGTGCCGTGCACCGCGTCCCTCGATTGCACATGGTGCAGCCGCGGTGCCGCCGCGGTGCAGAGAACTGCTGCACCTGCTACGGAGGAGGTGCAGTGAGTCGGTGCCTTCAGCGCGCGTCGTAGTTGAGGTGTTGCTGGTTGCCAGGCGGCTACCGGCAATTGCGGCGACCGCGTGAAAATGTACGTCGAGGTTGAAGATACGGGGGACGAGCTTCACGCCGCCGCTGATGCGTACGGCGCCACTCATATGGCCGTAAACATCCCGTTCTAAAGGATGTCAGGAGGGGATGATTAGCAGACGATATGCCTGCACCTCGCTCGATTGTAAACACTCAGGGGCGCTGCTGACGGTGCAGCCGTGGTGCACGGCACCGCGGAACCACGCCGCTGCATTGCACCGGGCCGACAGAAATTTCTCTGCACCGTTGCCGTGCACCGCTTCTGAATCGAATGGAACTGATAGTCGACTAGCGCCCCCGCCAAGTAAATGCCTCCCCTCTTTTTCCCGCTCAGCTCCCATGCTGTTCCTCTCCCGTCGCGCTCACCCCAAGGTGAACACGCTAGAGGTGGGCTCAAGTCAATTTAAATTTACCGCGTTCCGCTGCTCCAGGCCGGGTGCCTTCATGCCAGCGCTGCCGTACGGCGGAGGCGTGCGTGAATACAGGCGAACTACACAGGACGAGCGCTCTTTGTCCCGCGTTTTTCTGCGCTTTTATTTAGTGTGAATAGAGGCATCCTACTACAAAGTTTATAGAACCACCTTTCCCTACTCCACGAGCGGTCCAAGCGGAACTTGGAACCTATCTAGTGGAACCTTTCGTTGCTGTTCCCGTTTGATTTTTTTAAATGCCGCCAGGTAGTACGGGCATTAGCAGACGACGGTTTTCTGCAGCTGATATAGTATTTTATTTGCTATCGCAAAACCAAGCATCCGTGAATTGTTTAATAATGGAACACTGCAAAAGTCACTCATGTAATGATTTGCGTCCTGATATTTTCGGAATGTCTTCTTCTTGTAAAACAATCTTGACAACTATGAACATTAACACCGGATTTAGACGTTTAGATTTGGCAGTGAGTATATAAAACTATTAGACAGTTTCTGTTTCAATTTGGCCGGGTGGCTGAATCGAGTCACAGACACATAGACCGACAGACCAACATTTCTGCGTTTAAGTAGCCCAAGAAATACTATCGTCTTTAAAATTGATCAGCCCTTCCAATCGCCGCGGAAAGACCAACAGCGAAGCTTTGCTGTGTCTTCCCTAAATGGATGGATCTATGTATATGTAGGTCCCTCTCCCTCCCGTATAAGCCCCTGTATTGACAGCAGACGGGAATTCCAGAAGATTTACCACTTACTGTGAACTACGGGATTACGAAAAGATATGACACTCGGCGTGATTTCATAGCCGTCTTAGCGCCTCATTGTCGTATAATTTGTTTCCGAATAGTTTCAATAAGACAAGAGTTGTCGCCGTTTCCTCTGACCATACTTACTACTTAGACGGCCAAGTAATGACGGCAGACGGGTATTCTGTAACGTTTACAACCTCACTGTCAACGATCTAGTAACGACGAGTACATGTAACACGACGTAACGATAGGGTCGCCTTGGGGCCGTATTTGTCATCTTTTATTCCAAGATGCCTACAATAGATTAAATAGATAGATTATATTAAATAGATAGATTAAATAGATTAAATTAATAGATTAAACAGATTAAATAGATTAACGATTAATAGATTAAATTAAATTAAATAGATTAAATAGATTAAATTAGATTAAATAGATTAAATAGATTGATTAAAGCTACAAAGCATTCGCCAGAAACTCGCTGATGTCGCTGACGATGTCGCTGACGACGATGACACAGTAAAAAAACACTTCCCATAGTCGGAATCGAACATGAGTCCCTCGCGTTATGAAGCCGACGTCTATTTTTTTTTTCCGCTATGCGATCACGGAGAATACGACATGCGCCCACAGCCGACGATGCTACAGGAATAGGTGATCGATTGATTGTAGGGTTTAACGCGACGACTCAACGCAGGCGATGAGGCGCGCCTCAGTGGAGGGCTCTGGATTAATGTTTACCCCTTGGGGATTTTTAACGTACGCCGTAATCTCGTACAGACGAGCGTTTTCGTCTTTCGCCTACATCAGAAAAGCGGCCGCCGTGGCCAGGGTCCTCGTGCTCATCAGCGCAACGCCTTAGCCATTGAGCCACCGCAGTGGGTAAACAGGAATAGGTGGATGAATGAATGAAAAGAGGGTTTCATTAGAAAAAGGGGATTGAGCAGCAAAGCTTTCTTCTGATTCTGGGGAGACGTCCAAGTGACTACCAATCCACGCTAAATGCTCCATAATCGAATTAAGAGCGTAGTAGAAGTGTTTTTGTCTCTATACTGCTGCATACTGGGGACACGAACCGCTTATCTTACGACGGCAGTGTTTTCTTCCAACCTTCTTGTCGTTGTGTACTTCGCCTTCAAATTTCTCTAAAGTTCGTGGCACGGGTCGTTGTTATGTTAGTTTTTAATGTTGTGGGGTATGGTGCGTGTTTTCGACATGCGATGGTGTGGCTCTAGAATAAAATCAGCCGAAGCAGCGCCGGTACGGTTGTTCTTTTTGAGTATGAGAGAGAGCGAGAGAGAGAGAGAGAGAGAGAGAGAGAGAGAGAGAGAGAGAGAGAGAGAGAGAGAGAGAGAGAGAGAGAGAGAGAGAGAGAGAGAGAGAGAGAGAGAGAGAGAGATCAAACTTTATTCGGCAGCTCAAGTCCGAGCTGTGGAGTTATCATTCCTCGGAAGAAGGGGGTGTTCCATGGTCCTCCGACGGTCGCGGGCTTGGCGGAGGTGCAGAAAGAGTTTAGGTCGCTCTATTCAGCGCTAACGTATTTCGTGCTCAGCAAGAGAAGTACCTGAGCAATGTAAGGGCATCCATGGCACGAATGAAAAGTAGAGGTGTACAGGAAGGTCGCTGAAGGGATGTAATAAGGAAGATAGAATCCAGGAATGGGTTCGGATGCCGCATGTTAGCAGCTATTGGAAGTCCATGGCGAAATTCTTCGTCCTCGAATGAATGTAGAGAGCAGTATTATAATGACGATGACATTTATCACTAGAAACTATGATGAACAAGATAGAGGTCACTGTGATACCTGCTTATACGTCAAGCACAGATAACGCATGAACTGTTTTACACTACAGCTTTACACTATTTGGAACGTTCTGAACCGCAGGACAAATCACGAGGGGCCATGGAGTTCGAAAGGGTGCTCAAAGCGATCGGGGGGTTCGGGCTCTTCAACAAGACCATCATTGCCGCCGCGATGGTACTTGGCACTTGGCACACGGTGATTGGCTACATGGGCCACGTGCTCATCCTTATCGCGCCCCCCAGCGAGTGGTGCTTCGCTGAGGGCCTCGTTCCAGTCGGGGAGGTGCTGGACATGACAGCGCTCCCCAGAGGCCGCTGTCAGTTCATCGATGAAGGCCGAGATGGTGGCGATGAGAGTCGCTACAATAACGCCACGACTCGACAAGCCAGTGGCGCCACCTGCCCGACGGGCTGGTGGTACGACAACGACGAGTTCTTCACGTCGGTCACGATGGAGGTATTGTATGGGCGCACTCCTTCCCGTACGCATGTAGGTGGCGGGAAAAATACATTCCGAAGTGATCCTTCCTACCCAGAGAGTGTGGCTCAAGTAAAGTGAAGCCTATCTTAACTCAAAAATGCGAAAAGTAATTGACCTGGATCGTTCAACATTTATTTATTTTCAATTTGGTAGTCTTTGTATAGTGGAGGAACAGAGATTAGCCTTCAACTAAACTGATGACGTTATCTGGGCACAGTGATGGCAAATGGTATTTCAGATGAAGATCGAAAATCGTGCAAGGAATAAACGCAAGACTAAAACAATAAAAAAGTGCACAAATACAATAACAAATAATATGAGTCCTAAATGGGGAAAGATACACAGGCTGGCATACTGTCCAGAGGGTTTTATTAAGCCCAGCACAATTTCTACGCCATCCAGTCATTGTTGTTCAAAGAGCATGAAAACCTTCTTCGCACTATCACTCGACATCTGCCAGGGCTTTCAACTTTTCTCCGTCTCTTAGCTTATTTGTTTCTTGCGCCCTTTGCAAGTTTATTTTTTCATACTATATACATGTACAAAAATAAAGCGTGGTAGAAAGAAGCGGCTTTAGTATATTGTTCCGCGTATGACTTATTCAAACCCTTATACAGTAGGTACTAAGGTGTCTGGCAATCTACATAAAACCGGTATATGCAACGTCATTACAAAATAGTCAAGACTAATACGAAAACGACTACCATTCGAAGAGAGTCGGTGCAAGGCCGGTAAAAAATGTAAAGAGGGATCAACTGAGACGCGGAAATGCGAACGGTCAACGGCAAAAAGTGTTTGCATTTGGGCTAGCTCGTATTGTTAATCCACGGCCTCGTTGTGCCCGCCTATTTCTTCCGTCCTTGTCCGTTTATTTCGCTAAAAGAACTGTTGGCGAAGAGAGACACACATGAAATGAAGAAAAAATGCGACAAGCATACAATAATCAAACAACAAATAAAACATAAAAGCAAGACAAGATGGTATATGCAATTGTCATAAATGACGCTAAATCAAATTGTCACTTATTGGGGTTTTGTCACACGCCTAGCTCTCGGTAAGATCATTTGTCAAACGGATTTTTTGAATCAATAAAGACGTGCGGAAGAATTACTAAGATAAGCATAAAACAAGAGAATTTGCTCAACGTTCATGATATGCAGGAAAGGCGTCCAAAGCATAATGAAGCCTAATATCGAGACTTTGTGAGTGGTTGTGCCCATCCTTTGGCAGTTGCCCGATAAAGTGCGCCTATTCCGCGTGACCTTCGTTTTCCCAGTCCTCCCACCCTACTCACATGGCCGTTATTTCTCCTAATCTTGCGAGATCATTTTCTTGTTTACGTCTCGTCGCAACTCTCCCTCTGCGCTGAGGCCTTGCCAATGGATTCACCGCTATTCTGGCCTCATTGCGGATGATGCACTGTGATAGCTCTTGACATGAGAAACACTTTTAATGCGAAGCATTCTTTGCCGAGTACCCCCCCTGCCGGGACCATTTAAGGCCCTGCATTTCCACAAAAATGTAGATTTTGCGAAATTAACACCTATAAGCGTCATGATAGCGTAAATGGAGATAATTCGTCTCACAGAATTCCGAAAGAACAAAAAATAAGAAAAACAAAAATATAAAATTTTCAAAGAATATCAAAGAATATAAAAAAAAATCAAAGAATATCCACCTGACATCTCTCCCCAAAACTGAAGAATAAACTAAGAAAGTACGCAAAAAACGTTCAAAATACGAATAAAAATAGCGAGAATGGTGAACTATGTAATGCCCTGAATGTCTGCAAAAGTGAAAATTAGCGGGAAAAACTCCTGCAATCTTACTAATAGCCAAATGGACATGATTGGTCGAACAGAATTTTAAAAACTAAAAAACAAGAAAAATCGAAAAATAATTTTTTTGCAAAAACGATCTGGCAATATCAAAAATATTCATCTTATACATCTCCCCCAAAAAAGCCAAAGACTGAATAAAAGACACCCGCAACAGTACATTGGAAATACGAATGAAAAATAGCGTAAACGGAACGAACGA
Source organism: Haemaphysalis longicornis (assembly GCF_048455015.1). Taxonomy (NCBI): domain Eukaryota; kingdom Metazoa; phylum Arthropoda; class Arachnida; order Ixodida; family Ixodidae; genus Haemaphysalis; species Haemaphysalis longicornis. Next base: position 177,130,086 of record NW_027526295.1, read on the forward strand.
CTCTGCACTACGCATTGCATCTTCGAAAAAAGAAACATATTTAGTGATGTAACGGCATTTTTTCGCTATATTGGTATAAATTTACGTCATTGGCTAAAAGAAACAAAAGTGACTTAAAAGAATAAAATAATCCCACGTATTTCGCCACTCTTAGGCATATTTGGCTGTAAGAAACTCGCACTCTAGAAAAGCGCCTTAAAAGTGGTACGCATTAGTAGACAACTCTTTGAATTTCTGCAGATTTTTTAGCCAAACACACTTTCATTGTGTTTTTTATGTCGTGATGCGGCCGAATTGGGTCCTCTAATAAGGAGGGGTATCTGTGGGCACGATTCCGTCCCTTGCAAAGCCGTTTAGTGTTCACCGATATCACTATCATCTCTTCTGATCAATTAACCACGAAGCATTTGCCTTTATATCCCCACATAAACACTTCTCCACGTTACGAAGGTAGTAGTTTATTAATTTTTTTCCTCCCTTTCGACTCAAGAACCAGTGGGTGTGCGGCGATAACTGGAAGATGTACGCGGCCCACACGACCTACTGGGTAGGGTCCATGACCGGGTACCTCATCTCAGGATTTCTGGCCGACAGGTAGGAAATCCCCACTTTCAAACTTTTCTAGGTCTATATGTAATTGTTAAAGGGGCCATGCAGACAAAACACAAGCTTGCTTCGTTCGAAAGATTGCCTCGTTAGAGTCAACCTGACAATACTTTTAAAGTAAACTGCGCTCATATAAGCTATACAATATGAAAAAAAGAATGGCCATGCGACTCACTAGCTCATTTCCCGCACTAGAACAGGTGTCGTCATATGAGCAGCCGTGTGGTAGGCTGAGGTCGGCCACAGGGAACGCAAGTTGTGCATGGTTTCAGCTTGCAGAATGAACTGTTTTCACTTAAATGTAGTGCATATTCATCTTATAGCAACAGGAATGCTGGGGTAAACAATGAAAGTTACGAAAGTACGCGTAAACGTATAAATAATACTGCTCTTGGTATTGCACGCACTATGCTTGTTATAGCTACACAGCAGTGCGGCGCTTTGGGGTCGTCTCCGACGGCACTGGCCGACTGGCGTAAGTGACATTGTCTTACATGACTCGGTTTGTCGAACACAGCCCATGTTTCACGAAACGATTACTACATACCGTAACAAAACAAGCAAGGTGCAAATACAGTCAGAAACAAAGCAAAGATGTGTAGCGGTCCTCCGCATATGGTGGCGTCATCTAGGCGGGCTCACGACAAACACGGCTCTGCAGTCCAGTGCCGACTGCACAGCGCACTTGAATTTCTCTTGAAGACCCTTCCTTGTGACGTCATGGCAGACTTCCTGAAACACACTATTTGGCTGGAGAATCAAAATTTTAACTTAAATGAATTACTTTTTCGATGAGTAAAGCATCACTTGCTGCCGAACAAGCGATGGGGGCACTATAAACCCCAAACCTACCGAATAAAACAAACTTGTATTTTGTCTGCATGGCCCCTTTAAGCACCAAATACAGTAACAGTGAGAAACCTTTTGTAAAATGGACGTCACTGCCATGGCGTAGTTTTATAAGGATGTGCCTAAAGAAGGCCACTTCGCTGCAAAACTTTTTTGTATAAAAAAATCCCCCCACCCCCCCGAAGGGGAGCGTGTGGAAATGCGAATGCATTGGGTGCACCGATGAGTGCGGTGCGAGTAATTATTATTAATGGCGTACTTAATGAAGAATCGCTATCAAGGCGCCAGGCGCGCGCTCCACTGCATTATATAGATTCCGAGCGCAGCGAGCGGAGAGAGGGTACGCGGAGAGGAGAGAGAGCCCGCCGAGCTCCGCGATGCGAGCGCCCTCACACGCCCGAGCGCGCTCCTCCTCTCCACTCACTCTCCGCTACTCCGCCAGAGCACCGCGATGCGAGCGCCCTCACGCCCGAGCGCGCTCCTCCTCTCCCCTTGCCCTCCGCTACTCCCGCCCGAGCTACCACCTGCTCCGGTTGCTAGGCGCGCCACAGCTGTTGCTAGGGGCGAGGAGGAGCGCGGAGAGATAACACCTGCGGGCGCACGCCGACGGAGCACAACCCCCGACTAAGAAATGCATTCGCATTTAAAAGCAGAGGAGGAGAAAGAGGAACTTGCACGCGCTTTGAACGAGGAGGAAGTAGAGAAGAAGAAGAAGAAGGCGAGCTTGCTCGCGGCATCTCGTGTTCTCTCGCACAAGGTACACCTGCGGGCACACGCCAACGGAGCACAACAACCCCCGACTAACAAATGCATTCGCATTTAAAACAATATGATGTGCCGGAAAAGGAGGACGCGACCACTTCGCTGTAACCGCTTTTTTATATAAGGTCGTGCTCCCGTTCCCCTGCATGCGGCAAACCTTGAGATTAGTTGACGACACGCGAGCAGCGGAAATGCAAAGTGGCCTTAAAACTATAAACGAACTATAGATCACCAACGTTTATCTGACACAGCCTCTGCTGTTTGTACTAGCAAACATGGTAGACGCAGTAAAATGAGTAATGGTTTAACGCACTGGCCCCCTAAACAATCGTGGTCGGACGAAGTAAAGCCACTGAAGCCTGCCCTTGATTTCTGCTACATACAGTTACCGGAAATTGCTGTTCTACTTCTCAAGCTTTGAATCTAGAACACAGGGGCTGTATAATTGAAGATGCTAAAAGCAGACCTATGCGCATTTCAGACGACCCGGAAAGGAGAGGGAGTAAATTTTAGTTTAACCTGACATTATAAAAACGCAATTTTTATGCTACTACTATACGCCTGACGTCGTGTTGCTAACGCGCGACGCCAGCGTTGGCAAATTTGATTCAACAAATGCATTTTGAAGAAGTATTTCTAACGGAAACGGTAAGAAATTTTCACTGGCGCCGTATGACGGTGGTATTATCTCATAGGCTGCAATAGTAAATCACGAAGGCGTCGTGTCTCGCAGGATAGGAAGGAAACGAACTATCCTGGTCCTCCTTGCCATCGGTGGAAGCGGCAACGCCCTCAGCGCAGTCTTCTCCAGCTTCGAGGGCTTCGCGGCGCTGCGATTCATCACAGGCTTGGGATCGTACACCGTCTGCAGTGCAGTTTTTGTCACAGGTATGCCAGTGCCATTAATGATTCGTCATATTGGCACAAAATAAAATCCGGACGCGTCAACGTAACTGCAGGCAGCACACATGACCTGCTAGTGAAGTCATAATCCTGTAGAACTTGGCTTAGGGTGTGGTGACTAACTCTTTTGCAGCGGCGCTGCCAATACTGTAATGCCTCCTTAGCACGAACTCGGATGTCTCTAAATATGGGTTAAGTCGGAAGTTTTTTTTCACCGTGCATTTACCTCCCATAGGCGCCATGTATTTGCCCCCTTTATCTCGAAACGTTTCTTAATGGGATCACGGTTACCTCGAAATTTTGGCAGAATGGACGCAAGAAACATTCCGCTACAGACAGCTGATAAGTTCTCCGTTCTAACGCTTAGCTCCCACTACGTGCAGAACGCGGCCGTGAACGGCAAATTTACATGGTGTGAGGCCGATATTCCAGTTACCGGAACGCTGTCGAACGCCTACATCGTTGAGAGAGCTGTGGACAATGCAGCTGATCATGGAGACGAAGAGGAGCCTCAAGAAGAGCCTAAAATGAAAAAAAAAAAAAAAAAAAAAACGGATGCTGCTTTTGCTTCGCAACAAGACAGAATATAGCGGTGGCGACCAATAATTGGTGCTATGCATTGGGCAGATCGGGAACGCTTTTCTGGGACCAGATGCGAACGCGAAACAGGCGAGCATCACGCGCTTCTTTCTTCCGGAAAAATTAAAAAAAGATTTCTCCTGCGAACTTTCTTTCCTTCATTACGAAAGCTCCCTGTGCGTTCGAGCGTTTGTTACCAGCATTACTCCTTATTTCAGTGACCTGGCCACAAATGTTGGGCAATTCGCTTAACTTGGACTCCGCTTATCTCGCAATTTTCAGAGGATTTTATGACTTCGAGTTAACCAGGGATTACTTTAGTAACATGTATGGGAAGTTTTTCTCGGAGTGTCCCTGTCGCCGTGTGTGCGTGGCAGGTATACCGGCATGAGTGAGACAGAGAACAGACAAAACCTTTAGGGCCTTTTTCACTTCCAATACTCTGGGGGTCGAACAAATTAAGATCGCTCTGTTTCTAAGTAAGAACCATAAACAACACTCGGCCACCAGTCTTTCCTGATAACAAGTTACAGTAGTTGGTTATTTTGTTAGTCTGGGTGGTCTGTTTCAAGGACAAAGAATAAGAAAGTATGACTTCAGAGTAAGAGAGAGAGAGAGAGAGAGAGAGAAAAAAAAACGTTTATTGAAAGCATTTATGGTGTTCTTGTAGGAGTAGCTCCCTCTTCACAGCAATCCATGAGCCGTCTTAGCATGAATATGTGTTGAAGTATGTGTCCTTGGATGAGGCTCACTAAGCCTTGCTTAAAAACTACCGGCAATTGCTCCGCGTAAGTGACCCCAGGTCGTATCGAAGAAACGGAGGGTTAGGACTTAAATCGCACTTACCGCTTAGTCCTGTAGAATGCAAAATCCCAACAGGGGACTACACACATCTCAACGTAAAATGCTGCGAGCCCTAGGAAAACTGTACTCCGCTGTAGCATGTGTTCCTCATAGCTTACGGAGATCCCTAATCAAGGGCACCCGTTCCAAGTGGCTGTTCGAATAGACCCTTGATGAAATTTTATTGCGCTTAAACAGAGCTGACAACGATCGCTGTATTAAGCAAAAAAAAAATCATCACTTGCTGAAGCTTTCACCGTGACTAGAAACAGCAACGCCAACAAATACATGACGCTGCTACCGCATGCCGTGTGCCGACGAGCATGCGACTCATATCCACACGAAAGATCGAAGAAAAATAATTAGGCCGGTATCGTACTAAGGGTGACACGCCCCAGACGATACCCGTATATACACGAGTGTTACATGCCCATGATCACAATTTTTTCTCGTTTACAAGCGACAACCTAAGGAGGAACCATCTGAAATATCTCATTGAAGGATCATTATAATCGCGTACGACAACAGCGGTCCCTATGGGGCGTGTTGTCATGGGGTGATCGTCTGTGGATTGTTTAGGAAACTATGGCGCTACCGGTAGGGTTACAGGGGAAGCGGGCGTTCGCTACCAAAATGACCGAATTGTGGAAGAGCCCGCTGCTCCCGTTTCACATATTGCTTTAAGTACGACATCATTTTTTCTGCTCTGGTGATGATAGATAAAAAATAATTCTAAGTACAATGATGCATCCTTCGGGGCAATCACTTTTAATAAACTTAGTGGGAACTCTTTTCTTCGACTACTTATGAGAAAGGCAACAAAACAACGGTGCAAGGACTGTGGCAATAATGGGCCTCTTCGATTTTCCACTTCTGGCTCCCCGCGGGCTGCCCGCGGGTAGTCCGAGGATTCCCCGAAGCCATAGGGATACACGGGAAAATGGAATGTTGGACTGCTTCTCGGGGAGTCCGCGGTGAGCCCGAGACTGTAAATCGAAGAGGCCCAATGTTGAAGCACCAAGAAGTGGCAAACCTCGAATACGTAATTCCCAACTTCTCTCGCTTGTTTATTCTAGCTCCATTCATTGTATTCTCTGATACATATTCTGATGACCTTGCCATGGCTTTTAACAACTTAATGAAGCCCGTGGCGCTTTCTCAAGGCAGTAAGTTGACGAAAAAGGAAATGTTGACAATATACGGCACTTGACGTCCTAGAAATGGTTGTTGATTTCATCTTCGTTGTGATGTAGCCATCGAGTTCACTGTTGCCCACCGGCGGACCATGATCACACTGATATTTGCAATGAGCTGGTCGTGCCTCGCTGCGGCCCTGCCCTGGTACGGCTACCTGGTCCAGAGCTGGAGGATTCTGCTTCTCACCGGAGCTGTCATCGATGTGCTGCTCGCGGGACTTCTCTGGTGAGTCACGCTTTTGACTATCGCGAATGTTGCGTAAGAAAAGAAAAATGCGAACGTACTGCAATCCTGCTGCAAGTGAGGAGAGACAAAGCATTATTTTAAGAAAGTACTATGGTATATATATTGTGAGCAACAATCCGTGCGCAATTTTAACGCCTATTCCAAGGACGCATGAAAGTGCCGTGGTGCCATTGGGATTCACTCATACGCCACTTCATCTTCTTATCACCGCCGCAATCATCATCATGTCATACCGCATCTGCTTCTCGGGACTATTCACGTTATCATTCTTGGTGCTGGAGTTCTGGACTGCCGTTCGGAATAAACGCGCTGTGCTGACTGCCTCTCTGCCTTCCTGTCTGACGGTGTCCTTGACGCCTCTCTCTCTCTCTCTCTCTCTCTCTCTCTCTCTCTCTCTCTCTCTCTCTCTCTCTCTCTCTCTCTCTATCTCTCTCCAGATAGCTGCGCCCTCGCCAGTGGTGCTATCAACCGCTCTACCCCTGTGCTGCAATTGTGAAAAGCTTGACTTCGAGGTTGCCATGAAATGTTCGTCGAGTTGACGCAGCCTCGAAAGTTAACAACCGCAAAGATCTTGTGTAATTAGCATAATATGACGGATGTCTTAAATTAGACGTAAGGTCACACGTGTCGTTATCTTGCCGACCAACTCTCGTGTCCCGCTCATAGGGTTAATGCTTAGTGCCTCATTCCTTCCTTTTAGGTTCTGGGTTCCGGAGTCTCCCCGGTGGCTTCTGTCCGTGGGTCGAAAAGAGGAAGCCATTTCCTACCTGCAACGAATAGCACGCATCAATGGAAAGAAAGTCTCGAAGAGCACACTCAGCAAGCTACTTTTGGTGCGATTGCCATGCTGAGAAGCAGTGAGAATCTTTGAGGTTCAGTGAGACATTTTTCTGGAAGGGTCACTGTTTGTTGTATCCAATCTAAAATTGAAGTGCCTCAGTGTCCTTCCATTCTATGAAGGACGACCAGCGAAGCCGGACGCACTCCAACGAGTGTACGAAACAAAACACACTTTTTTGTAATTTTTTTTTTATTCGAAAGTTTGCCCTGCGGCATAACGGTGCACGATTCACAGGTACACGAACAAGTTTGCTTCTCGTATAAAGTCTAGAAGGTGCCTATGAAATGGTCCATGAACCCAGCGCTGCAGGTCTGGAGGGCGGCCAGGGTGGAGGCCGGTTGCACGAAGGTGCCGTAATCGCATCTGATGCAGTCCGGGGCAGGTCCACAGCAGATGCTGCACATTCACATTCTGTACGGCGGAGTCGCAGAATGGGCAGGTAGAGTCGTATGGGCCGCGGTACTGCGATGGCCAAGAGGCAGTCACAGACGGCGTAAGGGACTAAACATACTTCTTGGTTAATTTCTTGAATTAAATTTGCAAAGACTACAGTTTTATTCTAGTGGGCAAACATGGGGTTGTTCGTTTCCCTCCCGCGTCGTAAGCATCCTACTCTGAGTAACACACCAGCATAAACCTCTCCACCACGGAGGACCGCAGCCAAGTCGCATTGGGTATCGAGACGTCCACGTTTGAATCTCCCACCAGCCCAACTGCCATGTCACTGGTGAGGGCATGAAGCCTAGCTGCCCCTGCATGCTCCCCTCCCTGCATCCCCACCCCTCTGTGCACGCATAATGCGGCAACCTGTGATGCACGCGTGCTTAGGCGTCAAAAAAATACAAGGGCGAAAATGACACTTCGGAATCCCTTCAAAATGAAGAAGAATTATTGACACACGTGAAAGAGGGCGAGTTGCCCTTCAAGCCGGAGGGATTCGCAGCTACTCGACGAGGTGGACGGCAACGGAGGCGCGTGTAATTTCTGAGACAGCAGTTTTCCGTTATCTTCCCACCCATTCGCCCTTCTGTGTGTCCCGATGCTGCTTTACTTCGTGCTCTTCTTCCTCCGGGCGAACGACACGCGTCCGTCCATGAGCGATTTAAAAGTACCACTACTGAGTACGGCACTAGCACTGTTACCAGCCGATTGCGCAACTTGTGAAAGAGGCATCGCTGGCAGCGAGGGTTGTAAAACTTGTGAAAGAGGCGTCGGCGTTGGCGAAGAAAAGCGCGGAAGTGGTGGCGAGTAAAGGCCCAGTCACAAAGACACGTAAAACCAAAGTAGTAGTGCAGCGACGTAGGCAGGGGTAAGTGCGCGTAATATCGGCGTACGTATTCCGGCGTACGCTGAATACATTGATACGCGCTTGTTACGTCATAGTCAGAGCCGGCCAGACATTGACTCAGTGTTTACGTCGACCTCTGGCGGTGATATTATCTGGCGGTCAGATCGCATAGCAAATAAACATAACTGATACATAAGCTAACTTGACTATTAATTATGTAATAAAGGCTAAGTAATTTGTAAAATACAGAGAGCAGACAACGGGTGAAAACGCGCGGAGCAAGGCGCGACTATGGAAGCAATGGAGTTTACGCCGAATAAAGAGGAGGGTTTTGTGCCTGCCAAGTAAGCAGATTATTGGGTGCGGAGTACCTTAGGACAGCACAATGTCCGTCCGCGTCCGTGCGCATAGCATTTACAATCGCTAAATATCACACAGGCACCGGCAGGATTCGAGCCTGTCTCTGGTAGACCAGACAGAGTCAGTGTCAGTCGTCTTACTTATTGGGCTACGACCGTGGGTTAGTATCCGAGAGTCAAATGGCTTACTCCCTCGCCTGTAATGGTGCGGACTACCTTAGGACCTCCCAATGTCCGTCCGCATCCACCCGTGCGCACACCACCATCATGCGAACATCAAGCGAAATTCGATTTGAGCCGGGAGTTGCAGTTCATTTAGGGAATAATCACGGTGCAACTCCCGGCTATAATCGAATGACGGTCGGGGGGGGGGGCAACTCGGATGTCACTCGGGGCGCAAGTTGGGTGTAATTTTGTGTCCTCGTACTCCGCACCCTGGCCATCATCCACGGAGCCATTTTTTCTTAACGTTTTTCATTGTTGCAAGAACTGTTTTAGTTGTTTAAGTACTAAATATACGCAGTTTTGTACTAAAGGGCATCATTTGTTTTTTTTTTGTGTGAAAATATACTTGAAGTAGTCTACACAAAGCTGAGTCTCGAGTAGTCTCTAACCATACTGCCTGGCTCAGTGGAGTATGCTGGGCTTACGCGCAGCGTGGCGGCACGGCGCATATGTGATTGCTCGCCCTCTATGGCGTCGTCGGTCGGCGTAAATGCTGCGGCGGAGGTCGCCGCAGGCCTACGTCGATGCGCCAGTATGTCAATTTTCCGGGTCCATGTAGTTTGGTCTTAAAGCGGCTTCACCGAATGAAAACCTAGGGGCGGGGGGTAGCCATTTACAGCTTCGCTGTAAAAAACTTCAAATCTTCACGTGTTTTTACAACACCGAATTCAACTGCATGTCCTGACAAACCCCCTTATAATGATGCCAATTGACAAGGCCACCAGGACATCACCACGCGTCAAAACCTGGACGAAACGTCAAACAAATGCGGGAACGTGCCTTCAGACCCCACAATTATGCCACGTTGCGGTTGCGGCGAAATGATTTTGTTACTCAGTTGCAGAGATAGTCGAAGCTTCTGGAAGATCGGAAACTTATGCTGACCATGTGGATGCTCGCTTTTGGAAAATACAATAAGCCATCCTTTCCGTCAAAATCATAATTACGCAGAAGAGAGCGCAGGGATATTTGTTTTGGCATTTTAATGTCATTGATTGATTGATTGATTGATTGATTGATTGATTGATTGATTGATTGATTGATTGATTGATTGATTGTAGGGTTTAACGTACCGACGCAACGCAGGCGATGGGGCACGCCGTAGTGGAAGGCTCCGGATTAATTTTGACCACCTGGGTATGATTAACGTGCGCCAAAATCTCGTACACACGGGCTTTTTACCTTTTCGCCCCCGTCAGAAAAGGCAATTTGATGTGGACAAGTAACTACGTAATCTTGTTAAAAAAGACGCTTTATGCATTTCTACATAGCTTTGTTCATGTTTTCTTAATTTTATAGCATAGGAAGAGTAGGGCCCAGCTAGGAGAAAGGCAGCTACGTTAACAGGGCTAGAGCCTAGTTTGCCCTCTTACATGTGTGTAATATTGTGAAAGAGTGTCAACAAAAAAATCTCGAAGAGGAAATCGTAGTGAACGTCATTGCCATGTTTCTAACACGTTCGTCGTTCGCATGCGAATATCGACTTGTGTGCTCATGACGGAAATATAAATGGCCTAAGTTTAACTTTTTGAAAAAAGGCTGTCAACATATCAGTAACGGTTGAGCATAGGTCCCGTATCTGTGTTGAAAATGGGGTCGAGTGCATGAGCAGGGTCTTGATTTCTACGGTGT